>NW_027175621.1:0-86066 GCF_028021215.1 Eschrichtius robustus
TGATACCGTTCCATAAACCCAATATGTAATAGACAAGACCTACTCCTTGCTCAGTGAAGTGGCCTCAACACCCCCTATTCACCGCCCAAGAATATATCTGACTAGTAAGAATCTTCAAACCTATGTATTGATATCTCTCTGGAAGTGAGTCAAGTGGGTGTAAAGCGGCATAAACACAGCAGTGAAAAGCAGCTAAACCCCATTAGGAAAATCAATTACTTTTAAAAACCCGTGAAACAAAGACAGTGAAAGAGAGAGAAATTCTTACAAAATTCGTTCAGGGGCTGTGATGCCACCTGGATTGACCATATCTAGACCCACAGCTGAGTGAGACATAAGGGTGGACACTCTTGGGGCTGAGAGGTTTGGTGAGGTTGGGTGAGCAAACGCAGACCCTTTAAAGTAATACTGCGTGGTACCCGTCCCATGGGTCCCAAATCTCCAGGTTCAAGGGCATCTTCCTACATCGAAAACATGCATGAGTAACCCAGAAGATGGTACACCGTGTGATCGGGAAAGGTTTCTAAAACGCACCTCATTTCTCATCTCCTTGTGCTCGGGTTCGCCATTCCAGCCGCTTTACTAGCAAACTCCCTCCTTGGAGAATCAGCACGTTTAACCTCCTATTCCGTACAGGTTGCAATTTGTCCTGAGGATGAACGGGAAGAGGGGGAACCAATGAGCGACTAGCTCTAGGCGTTGGGACAGGCACAGGTCACTCTATTTTACCATCAGGAAGAAGAATTAACCACAGGCTCAGGCTGCCGCCCGGAACCAGAATAGGGCCTGAAGCAATCCTACGCTTTTGCGGCCAGCTCCCAAAAAGGCGAGTTGAAAAATGGAGCTCAGGGGCACTGCAAATCACAAACCTGTAGAGTTATAAATGATAACTCTCGCCCACAAAAATATTGAGGGAAGGCAACGAAGAGGATTTGAAAGCAAGGCAGAATTGCAGGAAACAGATTTCAGGAGGTAGATTCAAATCGCCTTTAAAGCACAGGAAAAGCGGCAAACCTCGACAATGATGCCCTTGGCCAAAAAGGGCGTATGCGTTTTTTCCTGAATGTATTCAGGAAAAAACGCATACGCCCTTTTTGGCCAACCAAGCAACCTGGAAAGGCAAATCAGCGCTACAAAGAAGTCTCGCTTCCCATCGGTCAAAAGGGCCATGCTGAATAAAGTGTCAAAACCAGAAATGCAGGAGAGGCCATGGAGAAATGGGAGCCTTGCTACGCTGATGGGCGGGATGTAAATTGCCAACAGCCACTCTGGAGAAGTGTACGGTGTGTCCTGAAACATCTAAAAAAACTCGGCTTAGAGAGCATAGGGCACTTCCACTCATGGGCGTCTAATTTGGGAAAAATAAAAATCAGCAAGGCACAGGCGCTCCAAAGTTTACGGTTGCTCTGTTGACAAGAACCTCCACTTCATTCCACCTTAAATATCCCAGGAAGGAGAAAAATGGATAAAGAAGTTGTGGTCCTTAGGTACATTGGAATATCACTCAGCCATGAAATCAACGTCATAAGGCTAGTAGCAACATGATGAGTGGATTCAGGTACGACGGTTCTAAGTGAAATAAGTCACACAGAAAAAGACACTAGTCATAAGATATCACTTATAGAGGGAATGTACAAACCGCTACACTTGAAGTGAATTACAAAACAGAACAGAGTCACACATTTAGAAAACACACTATGGCTGCCTAACGGGAAAGGTGAGGTGGGGTGATGCATAAAACAAGGGTTTCAAATTAGCTCAGATACCGTTCCATAAACCCAATATGTAATAGACAAGACCTACTCCTTGCTCAGTGAAGTGGACTCAACACCCCCTATTCACCGCCCAAGAATATATCTGACTAGTAAGAATCTTCAAACCTATGTATTGATATCTCTCTGGAAGTGAGTCAAGTGGGTGTAAAGCGGCATAAACACAGCAGTGAAAAGCAGCTAAACCCCATTAGGAAAATCAATTACTTTTATAAACCCGTGAAACAAAGACAGTGAAAGAGAGAGAAATTCTTACAAAATTCGTTCAGGGGCTGTGATGCCACCTGGATTGACCATATCTAGACCCACAGCTGAGTGAGACATAAGGGTGGACACTCTTGGGGCTGAGAGGTTTGGTGAGGTTGGGTGAGCAAACGCAGACCCTTTAAAGTAATACTGCGTGGTACCCGTCCCATGGGTCCCAAATCTCCAGGTTCAAGGGCATCTTCCTACATCGAAAACATGCATGAGAAACCCAGAACATGGTACACCGTGTGATCGGGAAAGGTTTCTAAAACGCACCTCATTTCTCATCTCCTTGTGCTCGGGTTCGCCATTCAGCCGCTTTACTAGCAATCTCCCTCCTTCGAGAATCAGCACGTTTAACCTCCTGTTCCGTACAGGTTGCAATTTGTCCTGAGGATGAACGGGAAGGGGGGGAACCAATGAGCGAGTAGCTCTAGGTGTTGGGACAGGCACAGGTCACTCTATTTTCCCATCAGGAAGAAGAATTAACCACAGGCTCAGGCTGCCGCCCGGAACCAGAATTGGGCCTGAAGCAATCCTACGATTTGCGGCCAGCTCCCAAAAAAGCGAGTTGAAAAATGGAGCTCAGGGGCACTGCAAATCACAAACCTGCAGAGTTATAAATGATAACTCTCGCCCACAAAAATATTGAGGGAAGACAACGAAGAGGATTTGTAAGCAAGGCAGAATTGCAGGAAACAGATTTCAGGAGGTAGATTCGAATCGCCTTTAAAGCACAGGAAAAGCGGCAAAACCTCGACAATGATGCCCTTGGCCAAAAAGGGCGTATGCGTTTTTTCCTGAATATATTCAGGAAAAAACGCATACGCCCTTTTTGGCCAACCAAGCAACCTGGAAAGGCAAATCAGCGCTACAAAGAAGTCTCGCTTCCCATCGGTCAAAAGGGCCATGCTGAATAAAGTGTCAAAACCAGAAATGCAGGAGAGGCCATGGACAAATGGGAGCCTTGCTACGCTGATGGGCGGGATGTAAATTGCCAACAGCCACTCTGGAGAAGTGTACGGTGTGTCCTGAAACATCTAAAAAACTCGGCTTAGAGAGCATAGGGCACTTCCACTCATGGGTGTCTAATTTGGGAAAACTAAAAATCAGCAAGGCACAGGCACTCCAAAGTTTAGGGTTGCTCTGTTGAGAAGAACCTCCACTTCATTCCACCTTAAATATCCCAGGAAGGAGAAAAATGGATAAAGAAGTTGTAGTCCTTAGGTACAATGCAATATCACTCAGCCATGAAATCAACGTCATAAGGCTAGTAGCAGCATGATGAGTGGATTCAGGTACGACGGTTCTAAGTGAAATAAGTCACACAGAAAAAGACACTAGTCATGAGATATCACTTATAGAGGGAATGTACAAACCGCTACACTTGAAGTGAATTACAAAACAGAACAGAGTCACACATTTAGAAAACACACTATGGCCTGCCTAACGGGAAAGGTGAGGTGGGTGTGATGCATAAAACAAGGGTTTCAAATTAGCTCAGATACCGTTCCATAAACCCAATATGTAATAGACAAGACCTACTCCTTGCTCAGTGAAGTGGCCTCAACACCCCCTATTCACCGCCCAAGAATATATCTGACTAGTAAGAATCTTCAAACCTATGTATTGATATCTCTCTGGAAGTGAGTCAAGTGGGTGTAAAGCGGCATAAACACAGCAGTGAAAAGCAGCTAAACCCCATTAGGAAAATCAATTACTTTTAAAAACCCGTGAAACAAAGACAGTGAAAGAGAGAGAAATTCTTACAAAATTCGTTCAGGGGCTGTGATGCCACCTGGATTGACCATATGTAGACCCACAGCTGAGTGAGACATAAGGGTGGACACTCTTGGGGCTGAGAGGTTTGGTGAGGTTGGGTGAGCAAACGCAGACCCTTTAAAGTAATACTGCGTGGTACCCGTCCCATGGGTCCCAAATCTCCAGGTTCAAGGGCATCTTCCTACATCGAAAACATGCATGAGTAACCCAGAAGATGGTACACCGTGTGATCGGGAAAGGTTTCTAAAACGCACCTCATTTCTCATCTCCTTGTGCTCGGGTTCGCCATTCCAGCCGCTTTACTAGCAAACTCCCTCCTTGGAGAATCAGCACGTTTAACCTCCTATTCCGTACAGGTTGCAATTTGTCCTGAGGATGAACGGGAAGAGGGGGAACCAATGAGCGACTAGCTCTAGGCGTTGGGACAGGCACAGGTCACTCTATTTTACCATCAGGAAGAAGAATTAACCACAGGCTCAGGCTGCCGCCCGGAACCAGAATAGGGGCCTGAAGCAATCCTACGCTTTTGCGGCCAGCTCCCAAAAAGGCGAGTTGAAAAATGGAGCTCAGGGGCACTGCAAATCACAAACCTGTAGAGTTATAAATGATAACTCTCGCCCACAAAAATATTGAGGGAAGGCAACGAAGAGGATTTGAAAGCAAGGCAGAATTGCAGGAAACAGATTTCAGGAGGTAGATTCAAATCGCCTTTAAAGCACAGGAAAAGCGGCAAACCTCGACAATGATGCCCTTGGCCAAAAAGGGCGTATGCGTTTTTTCCTGAATGTATTCAGGAAAAAACGCATACGCCCTTTTTGGCCAACCAAGCAACCTGGAAAGGCAAATCAGCGCTACAAAGAAGTCTCGCTTCCCATCGGTCAAAAGGGCCATGCTGAATAAAGTGTCAAAACCAGAAATGCAGGAGAGGCCATGGAGAAATGGGAGCCTTGCTACGCTGATGGGCGGGATGTAAATTGCCAACAGCCACTCTGGAGAAGTGTACGGTGTGTCCTGAAACATCTAAAAAAACTCGGCTTAGAGAGCATAGGGCACTTCCACTCATGGGCGTCTAATTTGGGAAAAATAAAAATCAGCAAGGCACAGGCGCTCCAAAGTTTACGGTTGCTCTGTTGACAAGAACCTCCACTTCATTCCACCTTAAATATCCCAGGAAGGAGAAAAATGGATAAAGAAGTTGTGGTCCTTAGGTACATTGGAATATCACTCAGCCATGAAATCAACGTCATAAGGCTAGTAGCAACATGATGAGTGGATTCAGGTACGACGGTTCTAAGTGAAATAAGTCACACAGAAAAGACACTAGTCATAAGATATCACTTATAGAGGGAATGTACAAACCGCTACACTTGAAGTGAATTACAAAACAGAACAGAGTCACACATTTAGAAAACACACTATGGCTGCCTAACGGGAAAGGTGAGGTGGGGTGATGCATAAAACAAGGGTTTCAAATTAGCTCAGATACCGTTCCATAAACCCAATATGTAATAGACAAGACCTACTCCTTGCTCAGTGAAGTGGACTCAACACCCCCTATTCACCGCCCAAGAATATATCTGACTAGTAAGAATCTTCAAACCTATGTATTGATATCTCTCTGGAAGTGAGTCAAGTGGGTGTAAAGCGGCATAAACACAGCAGTGAAAAGCAGCTAAACCCCATTAGGAAAATCAATTACTTTTATAAACCCGTGAAACAAAGACAGTGAAAGAGAGAGAAATTCTTACAAAATTCGTTCAGGGGCTGTGATGCCACCTGGATTGACCATATCTAGACCCACAGCTGAGTGAGACATAAGGGTGGACACTCTTGGGGCTGAGAGGTTTGGTGAGGTTGGGTGAGCAAACGCAGACCCTTTAAAGTAATACTGCGTGGTACCCGTCCCATGGGTCCCAAATCTCCAGGTTCAAGGGCATCTTCCTACATCGAAAACATGCATGAGAAACCCAGAACATGGTACACCGTGTGATCGGGAAAGGTTTCTAAAACGCACCTCATTTCTCATCTCCTTGTGCTCGGGTTCGCCATTCCAGCCGCTTTACTAGCAATCTCCCTCCTTCGAGAATCAGCACGTTTAACCTCCTGTTCCGTACAGGTTGCAATTTGTCCTGAGGATGAACGGGAAGGGGGGGAACCAATGAGCGAGTAGCTCTAGGTGTTGGGACAGGCACAGGTCACTCTATTTTCCCATCAGGAAGAAGAATTAACCACAGGCTCAGGCTGCCGCCCGGAACCAGAATTGGGCCTGAAGCAATCCTACGATTTGCGGCCAGCTCCCAAAAAAGCGAGTTGAAAAATGGAGCTTAGGGGCACTGCAAATCACAAACCTGCAGAGTTATAAATGATAACTCTCGCCCACAAAAATATTGAGGGAAGACAACGAAGAGGATTTGAAAGCAAGGCAGAATTGCAGGAAACAGATTTCAGGAGGTAGATTCGCATCGCCTTTAAAGCACAGGAAAAGCGGCAAAACCTCGACAATGATGCCCTTGGCCAAAAAGGGCGTATGCGTTTTTTCCTGAATATATTCAGGAAAAAACGCATACGCCCTTTTTGGCCAACCAAGCAACCTGGAAAGGCAAATCAGCGCTACAAAGAAGTCTCGCTTCCCATCGGTCAAAAGGGCCATGCTGAATAAAGTGTCAAAACCAGAAATGCAGGAGAGGCCATGGACAAATGGGAGCCTTGCTACGCTGATGGGCGGGATGTAAATTGCCAACAGCCACTCTGGAGAAGTGTACGGTGTGTCCTGAAACATCTAAAAAACTCGGCTTAGAGAGCATAGGGCACTTCCACTCATGGGTGTCTAATTTGGGAAAACTAAAAATCAGCAAGGCACAGGCACTCCAAAGTTTAGGGTTGCTCTGTTGAGAAGAACCTCCACTTCATTCCACCTTAAATATCCCAGGAAGGAGAAAAATGGATAAAGAAGTTGTAGTCCTTAGGTACAATGCAATATCACTCAGCCATGAAATCAACGTCATAAGGCTAGTAGCAGCATGATGAGTGGATTCAGGTACGACGGTTCTAAGTGAAATAAGTCACACAGAAAAAGACACTAGTCATGAGATATCACTTATAGAGGGAATGTACAAACCGCTACACTTGAAGTGAATTACAAAACAGAACAGAGTCACACATTTAGAAAACACACTATGGCTGCCTAACGGGAAAGGTGAGGTGGGGTGATGCATAAAACAAGGGTTTCAAATTAGCTCAGATACCGTTCCATAAACCCAATATGTAATAGACAAGACCTACTCCTTGCTCAGTGAAGTGGCCTCAACACCCCCTATTCACCGCCCAAGAATATATCTGACTAGTAAGAATCTTCAAACCTATGTATTGATATCTCTCTGGAAGTGAGTCAAGTGGGTGTAAAGCGGCATAAACACAGCAGTGAAAAGCAGCTAAACCCCATTAGGAAAATCAATTACTTTTAAAAACCCGTGAAACAAAGACAGTGAAAGAGAGAGAAATTCTTACAAAATTCGTTCAGGGGCTGTGATGCCACCTGGATTGACCATATGTAGACCCACAGCTGAGTGAGACATAAGGGTGGACACTCTTGGGGCTGAGAGGTTTGGTGAGGTTGGGTGAGCAAACGCAGACCCTTTAAAGTAATACTGCGTGGTACCCGTCCCATGGGTCCCAAATCTCCAGGTTCAAGGGCATCTTCCTACATCGAAAACATGCATGAGTAACCCAGAAGATGGTACACCGTGTGATCGGGAAAGGTTTCTAAAACGCACCTCATTTCTCATCTCCTTGTGCTCGGGTTCGCCATTCCAGCCGCTTTACTAGCAAACTCCCTCCTTGGAGAATCAGCACGTTTAACCTCCTATTCCGTACAGGTTGCAATTTGTCCTGAGGATGAACGGGAAGAGGGGGAACCAATGAGCGACTAGCTCTAGGCGTTGGGACAGGCACAGGTCACTCTATTTTACCATCAGGAAGAAGAATTAACCACAGGCTCAGGCTGCCGCCCGGAACCAGAATAGGGCCTGAAGCAATCCTACGCTTTTGCGGCCAGCTCCCAAAAAAGGCGAGTTGAAAAATGGAGCTCAGGGGCACTGCAAATCACAAACCTGTAGAGTTATAAATGATAACTCTCGCCCACAAAAATATTGAGGGAAGGCAACGAAGAGGATTTGAAAGCAAGGCAGAATTGCAGGAAACAGATTTCAGGAGGTAGATTCAAATCGCCTTTAAAGCACAGGAAAAGCGGCAAACCTCGACAATGATGCCCTTGGCCAAAAAGGGCGTATGCGTTTTTTCCTGAATGTATTCAGGAAAAAACGCATACGCCCTTTTTGGCCAACCAAGCAACCTGGAAAGGCAAATCAGCGCTACAAAGAAGTCTCGCTTCCCATCGGTCAAAAGGGCCATGCTGAATAAAGTGTCAAAACCAGAAATGCAGGAGAGGCCATGGAGAAATGGGAGCCTTGCTACGCTGATGGGCGGGATGTAAATTGCCAACAGCCACTCTGGAGAAGTGTACGGTGTGTCCTGAAACATCTAAAAAAACTCGGCTTAGAGAGCATAGGGCACTTCCACTCATGGGCGTCTAATTTGGGAAAAATAAAAATCAGCAAGGCACAGGCGCTCCAAAGTTTACGGTTGCTCTGTTGACAAGAACCTCCACTTCATTCCACCTTAAATATCCCAGGAAGGAGAAAAATGGATAAAGAAGTTGTGGTCCTTAGGTACATTGGAATATCACTCAGCCATGAAATCAACGTCATAAGGCTAGTAGCAACATGATGAGTGGATTCAGGTACGACGGTTCTAAGTGAAATAAGTCACACAGAAAAAGACACTAGTCATAAGATATCACTTATAGAGGGAATGTACAAACCGCTACACTTGAAGTGAATTACAAAACAGAACAGAGTCACACATTTAGAAAACACACTATGGCTGCCTAACGGGAAAGGTGAGGTGGGGTGATGCATAAAACAAGGGTTTCAAATTAGCTCAGATACCGTTCCATAAACCCAATATGTAATAGACAAGACCTACTCCTTGCTCAGTGAAGTGGACTCAACACCCCCTATTCACCGCCCAAGAATATATCTGACTAGTAAGAATCTTCAAACCTATGTATTGATATCTCTCTGGAAGTGAGTCAAGTGGGTGTAAAGCGGCATAAACACAGCAGTGAAAAGCAGCTAAACCCCATTAGGAAAATCAATTACTTTTATAAACCCGTGAAACAAAGACAGTGAAAGAGAGAGAAATTCTTACAAAATTCGTTCAGGGGCTGTGATGCCACCTGGATTGACCATATCTAGACCCACAGCTGAGTGAGACATAAGGGTGGACACTCTTGGGGCTGAGAGGTTTGGTGAGGTTGGGTGAGCAAACGCAGACCCTTTAAAGTAATACTGCGTGGTACCCGTCCCATGGGTCCCAAATCTCCAGGTTCAAGGGCATCTTCCTACATCGAAAACATGCATGAGAAACCCAGAACATGGTACACCGTGTGATCGGGAAAGGTTTCTAAAACGCACCTCATTTCTCATCTCCTTGTGCTCGGGTTCGCCATTCCAGCCGCTTTACTAGCAATCTCCCTCCTTCGAGAATCAGCACGTTTAACCTCCTGTTCCGTACAGGTTGCAATTTGTCCTGAGGATGAACGGGAAGGGGGGGAACCAATGAGCGAGTAGCTCTAGGTGTTGGGACAGGCACAGGTCACTCTATTTTCCCATCAGGAAGAAGAATTAACCACAGGCTCAGGCTGCCGCCCGGAACCAGAATTGGGCCTGAAGCAATCCTACGATTTGCGGCCAGCTCCCAAAAAAGCGAGTTGAAAAATGGAGCTCAGGGGCACTGCAAATCACAAACCTGCAGAGTTATAAATGATAACTCTCGCCCACAAAAATATTGAGGGAAGACAACGAAGAGGATTTGAAAGCAAGGCAGAATTGCAGGAAACAGATTTCAGGAGGTAGAGGTAGATTCGAATCGCCTTTAAAGCACAGGAAAAGCGGCAAAACCTCGACAATGATGCCCTTGGCCAAAAAGGGCGTATGCGTTTTTTCCTGAATATATTCAGGAAAAAACGCATACGCCCTTTTTGGCCAACCAAGCAACCTGGAAAGGCAAATCAGCGCTACAAAGAAGTCTCGCTTCCCATCGGTCAAAAGGGCCATGCTGAATAAAGTGTCAAAACCAGAAATGCAGGAGAGGCCATGGACAAATGGGAGCCTTGCTACGCTGATGGGCGGGATGTAAATTGCCAACAGCCACTCTGGAGAAGTGTACGGTGTGTCCTGAAACATCTAAAAAACTCGGCTTAGAGAGCATAGGGCACTTCCACTCATGGGTGTCTAATTTGGGAAAACTAAAAATCAGCAAGGCACAGGCACTCCAAAGTTTAGGGTTGCTCTGTTGAGAAGAACCTCCACTTCATTCCACCTTAAATATCCCAGGAAGGAGAAAAATGGATAAAGAAGTTGTAGTCCTTAGGTACAATGCAATATCACTCAGCCATGAAATCAACGTCATAAGGCTAGTAGCAGCATGATGAGTGGATTCAGGTACGACGGTTCTAAGTGAAATAAGTCACACAGAAAAAGACACTAGTCATGAGATATCACTTATAGAGGGAATGTACAAACCGCTACACTTGAAGTGAATTACAAAACAGAACAGAGTCACACATTTAGAAAACACACTATGGCTGCCTAACGGGAAAGGTGAGGTGGTGTGATGCATAAAACAAGGGTTTCAAATTAGCTCAGATACCGTTCCATAAACCCAATATGTAATAGACAAGACCTACTCCTTGCTCAGTGAAGTGGCCTCAACACCCCCTATTCACCGCCCAAGAATATATCTGACTAGTAAGAATCTTCAAACCTATGTATTGATATCTCTCTGGAAGTGAGTCAAGTGGGTGTAAAGCGGCATAAACACAGCAGTGAAAAGCAGCTAAACCCCATTAGGAAAATCAATTACTTTTAAAAACCCGTGAAACAAAGACAGTGAAAGAGAGAGAAATTCTTACAAAATTCGTTCAGGGGCTGTGATGCCACCTGGATTGACCATATGTAGACCCACAGCTGAGTGAGACATAAGGGTGGACACTCTTGGGGCTGAGAGGTTTGGTGAGGTTGGGTGAGCAAACGCAGACCCTTTAAAGTAATACTGCGTGGTACCCGTCCCATGGGTCCCAAATCTCCAGGTTCAAGGGCATCTTCCTACATCGAAAACATGCATGAGTAACCCAGAAGATGGTACACCGTGTGATCGGGAAAGGTTTCTAAAACGCACCTCATTTCTCATCTCCTTGTGCTCGGGTTCGCCATTCCAGCCGCTTTACTAGCAAACTCCCTCCTTGGAGAATCAGCACGTTTAACCTCCTATTCCGTACAGGTTGCAATTTGTCCTGAGGATGAACGGGAAGAGGGGGAACCAATGAGCGACTAGCTCTAGGCGTTGGGACAGGCACAGGTCACTCTATTTTACCATCAGGAAGAAGAATTAACCACAGGCTCAGGCTGCCGCCCGGAACCAGAATAGGGCCTGAAGCAATCCTACGCTTTTGCGGCCAGCTCCCAAAAAGGCGAGTTGAAAAATGGAGCTCAGGGGCACTGCAAATCACAAACCTGTAGAGTTATAAATGATAACTCTCGCCCACAAAAATATTGAGGGAAGGCAACGAAGAGGATTTGAAAGCAAGGCAGAATTGCAGGAAACAGATTTCAGGAGGTAGATTCAAATCGCCTTTAAAGCACAGGAAAAGCGGCAAACCTCGACAATGATGCCCTTGGCCAAAAAGGGCGTATGCGTTTTTTCCTGAATGTATTCAGGAAAAAACGCATACGCCCTTTTTGGCCAACCAAGCAACCTGGAAAGGCAAATCAGCGCTACAAAGAAGTCTCGCTTCCCATCGGTCAAAAGGGCCATGCTGAATAAAGTGTCAAAACCAGAAATGCAGGAGAGGCCATGGAGAAATGGGAGCCTTGCTACGCTGATGGGCGGGATGTAAATTGCCAACAGCCACTCTGGAGAAGTGTACGGTGTGTCCTGAAACATCTAAAAAAACTCGGCTTAGAGAGCATAGGGCACTTCCACTCATGGGCGTCTAATTTGGGAAAAATAAAAATCAGCAAGGCACAGGCGCTCCAAAGTTTACGGTTGCTCTGTTGACAAGAACCTCCACTTCATTCCACCTTAAATATCCCAGGAAGGAGAAAAATGGATAAAGAAGTTGTGGTCCTTAGGTACATTGGAATATCACTCAGCCATGAAATCAACGTCATAAGGCTAGTAGCAACATGATGAGTGGATTCAGGTACGACGGTTCTAAGTGAAATAAGTCACACAGAAAAAGACACTAGTCATAAGATATCACTTATAGAGGGAATGTACAAACCGCTACACTTGAAGTGAATTACAAAACAGAACAGAGTCACACATTTAGAAAACACACTATGGCTGCCTAACGGGAAAGGTGAGGTGGGGTGATGCATAAAACAAGGGTTTCAAATTAGCTCAGATACCGTTCCATAAACCCAATATGTAATAGACAAGACCTACTCCTTGCTCAGTGAAGTGGACTCAACACCCCCTATTCACCGCCCAAGAATATATCTGACTAGTAAGAATCTTCAAACCTATGTATTGATATCTCTCTGGAAGTGAGTCAAGTGGGTGTAAAGCGGCATAAACACAGCAGTGAAAAGCAGCTAAACCCCATTAGGAAAATCAATTACTTTTATAAACCCGTGAAACAAAGACAGTGAAAGAGAGAGAAATTCTTACAAAATTCGTTCAGGGGCTGTGATGCCACCTGGATTGACCATATCTAGACCCACAGCTGAGTGAGACATAAGGGTGGACACTCTTGGGGCTGAGAGGTTTGGTGAGGTTGGGTGAGCAAACGCAGACCCTTTAAAGTAATACTGCGTGGTACCCGTCCCATGGGTCCCAAATCTCCAGGTTCAAGGGCATCTTCCTACATCGAAAACATGCATGAGAAACCCAGAACATGGTACACCGTGTGATCGGGAAAGGTTTCTAAAACGCACCTCATTTCTCATCTCCTTGTGCTCGGGTTCGCCATTCCAGCCGCTTTACTAGCAATCTCCCTCCTTCGAGAATCAGCACGTTTAACCTCCTGTTCCGTACAGGTTGCAATTTGTCCTGAGGATGAACGGGAAGGGGGGGAACCAATGAGCGAGTAGCTCTAGGTGTTGGGACAGGCACAGGTCACTCTATTTTCCCATCAGGAAGAAGAATTAACCACAGGCTCAGGCTGCCGCCCGGAACCAGAATTGGGCCTGAAGCAATCCTACGATTTGCGGCCAGCTCCCAAAAAAGCGAGTTGAAAAATGGAGCTCAGGGGCACTGCAAATCACAAACCTGCAGAGTTATAAATGATAACTCTCGCCCACAAAAATATTGAGGGAAGACAACGAAGAGGATTTGAAAGCAAGGCAGAATTGCAGGAAACAGATTTCAGGAGGTAGATTCGCATCGCCTTTAAAGCACAGGAAAAGCGGCAAAACCTCGACAATGATGCCCTTGGCCAAAAAGGGCGTATGCGTTTTTTCCTGAATATATTCAGGAAAAAACGCATACGCCCTTTTTGGCCAACCAAGCAACCTGGAAAGGCAAATCAGCGCTACAAAGAAGTCTCGCTTCCCATCGGTCAAAAGGGCCATGCTGAATAAAGTGTCAAAACCAGAAATGCAGGAGAGGCCATGGACAAATGGGAGCCTTGCTACGCTGATGGGCGGGATGTAAATTGCCAACAGCCACTCTGGAGAAGTGTACGGTGTGTCCTGAAACATCTAAAAAACTCGGCTTAGAGAGCATAGGGCACTTCCACTCATGGGTGTCTAATTTGGGAAAACTAAAAATCAGCAAGGCACAGGCACTCCAAAGTTTAGGGTTGCTCTGTTGAGAAGAACCTCCACTTCATTCCACCTTAAATATCCCAGGAAGGAGAAAAATGGATAAAGAAGTTGTAGTCCTTAGGTACAATGCAATATCACTCAGCCATGAAATCAACGTCATAAGGCTAGTAGCAGCATGATGAGTGGATTCAGGTACGACGGTTCTAAGTGAAATAAGTCACACAGAAAAAGACACTAGTCATGAGATATCACTTATAGAGGGAATGTACAAACCGCTACACTTGAAGTGAATTACAAAACAGAACAGAGTCACACATTTAGAAAACACACTATGGCTGCCTAACGGGAAAGGTGAGGTGGTGTGATGCATAAAACAAGGGTTTCAAATTAGCTCAGATACCGTTCCATAAACCCAATATGTAATAGACAAGACCTACTCCTTGCTCAGTGAAGTGGCCTCAACACCCCCTATTCACCGCCCAAGAATATATCTGACTAGTAAGAATCTTCAAACCTATGTATTGATATCTCTCTGGAAGTGAGTCAAGTGGGTGTAAAGCGGCATAAACACAGCAGTGAAAAGCAGCTAAACCCCATTAGGAAAATCAATTACTTTTAAAAACCCGTGAAACAAAGACAGTGAAAGAGAGAGAAATTCTTACAAAATTCGTTCAGGGGCTGTGATGCCACCTGGATTGACCATATGTAGACCCACAGCTGAGTGAGACATAAGGGTGGACACTCTTGGGGCTGAGAGGTTTGGTGAGGTTGGGTGAGCAAACGCAGACCCTTTAAAGTAATACTGCGTGGTACCCGTCCCATGGGTCCCAAATCTCCAGGTTCAAGGGCATCTTCCTACATCGAAAACATGCATGAGTAACCCAGAAGATGGTACACCGTGTGATCGGGAAAGGTTTCTAAAACGCACCTCATTTCTCATCTCCTTGTGCTCGGGTTCGCCATTCCAGCCGCTTTACTAGCAAACTCCCTCCTTGGAGAATCAGCACGTTTAACCTCCTATTCCGTACAGGTTGCAATTTGTCCTGAGGATGAACGGGAAGAGGGGGAACCAATGAGCGACTAGCTCTAGGCGTTGGGACAGGCACAGGTCACTCTATTTTCCCATCAGGAAGAAGAATTAACCACAGGCTCAGGCTGCCGCCCGGAACCAGAATAGGGCCTGAAGCAATCCTACGCTTTTGCGGCCAGCTCCCAAAAAGGCGAGTTGAAAAATGGAGCTCAGGGGCACTGCAAATCACAAACCTGTAGAGTTATAAATGATAACTCTCGCCCACAAAAATATTGAGGGAAGGCAACGAAGAGGATTTGAAAGCAAGGCAGAATTGCAGGAAACAGATTTCAGGAGGTAGATTCAAATCGCCTTTAAAGCACAGGAAAAGCGGCAAACCTCGACAATGATGCCCTTGGCCAAAAAGGGCGTATGCGTTTTTTCCTGAATGTATTCAGGAAAAAACGCATACGCCCTTTTTGGCCAACCAAGCAACCTGGAAAGGCAAATCAGCGCTACAAAGAAGTCTCGCTTCCCATCGGTCAAAAGGGCCATGCTGAATAAAGTGTCAAAACCAGAAATGCAGGAGAGGCCATGGAGAAATGGGAGCCTTGCTACGCTGATGGGCGGGATGTAAATTGCCAACAGCCACTCTGGAGAAGTGTACGGTGTGTCCTGAAACATCTAAAAAAACTCGGCTTAGAGAGCATAGGGCACTTCCACTCATGGGCGTCTAATTTGGGAAAAATAAAAATCAGCAAGGCACAGGCGCTCCAAAGTTTACGGTTGCTCTGTTGACAAGAACCTCCACTTCATTCCACCTTAAATATCCCAGGAAGGAGAAAAATGGATAAAGAAGTTGTGGTCCTTAGGTACATTGGAATATCACTCAGCCATGAAATCAACGTCATAAGGCTAGTAGCAACATGATGAGTGGATTCAGGTACGACGGTTCTAAGTGAAATAAGTCACACAGAAAAAGACACTAGTCATAAGATATCACTTATAGAGGGAATGTACAAACCGCTACACTTGAAGTGAATTACAAAACAGAACAGAGTCACACATTTAGAAAACACACTATGGCTGCCTAACGGGAAAGGTGAGGTGGGGTGATGCATAAAACAAGGGTTTCAAATTAGCTCAGATACCGTTCCATAAACCCAATATGTAATAGACAAGACCTACTCCTTGCTCAGTGAAGTGGACTCAACACCCCCTATTCACCGCCCAAGAATATATCTGACTAGTAAGAATCTTCAAACCTATGTATTGATATCTCTCTGGAAGTGAGTCAAGTGGGTGTAAAGCGGCATAAACACAGCAGTGAAAAGCAGCTAAACCCCATTAGGAAAATCAATTACTTTTATAAACCCGTGAAACAAAGACAGTGAAAGAGAGAGAAATTCTTACAAAATTCGTTCAGGGGCTGTGATGCCACCTGGATTGACCATATCTAGACCCACAGCTGAGTGAGACATAAGGGTGGACACTCTTGGGGCTGAGAGGTTTGGTGAGGTTGGGTGAGCAAACGCAGACCCTTTAAAGTAATACTGCGTGGTACCCGTCCCATGGGTCCCAAATCTCCAGGTTCAAGGGCATCTTCCTACATCGAAAACATGCATGAGAAACCCAGAACATGGTACACCGTGTGATCGGGAAAGGTTTCTAAAACGCACCTCATTTCTCATCTCCTTGTGCTCGGGTTCGCCATTCCAGCCGCTTTACTAGCAATCTCCCTCCTTCGAGAATCAGCACGTTTAACCTCCTGTTCCGTACAGGTTGCAATTTGTCCTGAGGATGAACGGGAAGGGGGGGAACCAATGAGCGAGTAGCTCTAGGTGTTGGGACAGGCACAGGTCACTCTATTTTCCCATCAGGAAGAAGAATTAACCACAGGCTCAGGCTGCCGCCCGGAACCAGAATTGGGCCTGAAGCAATCCTACGATTTGCGGCCAGCTCCCAAAAAAGCGAGTTGAAAAATGGAGCTCAGGGGCACTGCAAATCACAAACCTGCAGAGTTATAAATGATAACTCTCGCCCACAAAAATATTGAGGGAAGACAACGAAGAGGATTTGAAAGCAAGGCAGAATTGCAGGAAACAGATTTCAGGAGGTAGATTCGAATCGCCTTTAAAGCACAGGAAAAGCGGCAAAACCTCGACAATGATGCCCTTGGCCAAAAAGGGCGTATGCGTTTTTTCCTGAATATATTCAGGAAAAAACGCATACGCCCTTTTTGGCCAACCAAGCAACCTGGAAAGGCAAATCAGCGCTACAAAGAAGTCTCGCTTCCCATCGGTCAAAAGGGCCATGCTGAATAAAGTGTCAAAACCAGAAATGCAGGAGAGGCCATGGACAAATGGGAGCCTTGCTACGCTGATGGGCGGGATGTAAATTGCCAACAGCCACTCTGGAGAAGTGTACGGTGTGTCCTGAAACATCTAAAAAACTCGGCTTAGAGAGCATAGGGCACTTCCACTCATGGGTGTCTAATTTGGGAAAACTAAAAATCAGCAAGGCACAGGCACTCCAAAGTTTAGGGTTGCTCTGTTGAGAAGAACCTCCACTTCATTCCACCTTAAATATCCCAGGAAGGAGAAAAATGGATAAAGAAGTTGTAGTCCTTAGGTACAATGCAATATCACTCAGCCATGAAATCAACGTCATAAGGCTAGTAGCAGCATGATGAGTGGATTCAGGTACGACGGTTCTAAGTGAAATAAGTCACACAGAAAAAGACACTAGTCATGAGATATCACTTATAGAGGGAATGTACAAACCGCTACACTTGAAGTGAATTACAAAACAGAACAGAGTCACACATTTAGAAAACACACTATGGCTGCCTAACGGGAAAGGTGAGGTGGTGTGATGCATAAAACAAGGGTTTCAAATTAGCTCAGATACCGTTCCATAAACCCAATATGTAATAGACAAGACCTACTCCTTGCTCAGTGAAGTGGCCTCAACACCCCCTATTCACCGCCCAAGAATATATCTGACTAGTAAGAATCTTCAAACCTATGTATTGATATCTCTCTGGAAGTGAGTCAAGTGGGTGTAAAGCGGCATAAACACAGCAGTGAAAAGCAGCTAAACCCCATTAGGAAAATCAATTACTTTTAAAAACCCGTGAAACAAAGACAGTGAAAGAGAGAGAAATTCTTACAAAATTCGTTCAGGGGCTGTGATGCCACCTGGATTGACCATATGTAGACCCACAGCTGAGTGAGACATAAGGGTGGACACTCTTGGGGCTGAGAGGTTTGGTGAGGTTGGGTGAGCAAACGCAGACCCTTTAAAGTAATACTGCGTGGTACCCGTCCCATGGGTCCCAAATCTCCAGGTTCAAGGGCATCTTCCTACATCGAAAACATGCATGAGTAACCCAGAAGATGGTACACCGTGTGATCGGGAAAGGTTTCTAAAACGCACCTCATTTCTCATCTCCTTGTGCTCGGGTTCGCCATTCCAGCCGCTTTACTAGCAAACTCCCTCCTTGGAGAATCAGCACGTTTAACCTCCTATTCCGTACAGGTTGCAATTTGTCCTGAGGATGAACGGGAAGAGGGGGAACCAATGAGCGACTAGCTCTAGGCGTTGGGACAGGCACAGGTCACTCTATTTTACCATCAGGAAGAAGAATTAACCACAGGCTCAGGCTGCCGCCCGGAACCAGAATAGGGCCTGAAGCAATCCTACGCTTTTGCGGCCAGCTCCCAAAAAGGCGAGTTGAAAAATGGAGCTCAGGGGCACTGCAAATCACAAACCTGTAGAGTTATAAATGATAACTCTCGCCCACAAAAATATTGAGGGAAGGCAACGAAGAGGATTTGAAAGCAAGGCAGAATTGCAGGAAACAGATTTCAGGAGGTAGATTCAAATCGCCTTTAAAGCACAGGAAAAGCGGCAAACCTCGACAATGATGCCCTTGGCCAAAAAGGGCGTATGCGTTTTTTCCTGAATGTATTCAGGAAAAAACGCATACGCCCTTTTTGGCCAACCAAGCAACCTGGAAAGGCAAATCAGCGCTACAAAGAAGTCTCGCTTCCCATCGGTCAAAAGGGCCATGCTGAATAAAGTGTCAAAACCAGAAATGCAGGAGAGGCCATGGAGAAATGGGAGCCTTGCTACGCTGATGGGCGGGATGTAAATTGCCAACAGCCACTCTGGAGAAGTGTACGGTGTGTCCTGAAACATCTAAAAAAACTCGGCTTAGAGAGCATAGGGCACTTCCACTCATGGGCGTCTAATTTGGGAAAAATAAAAATCAGCAAGGCACAGGCGCTCCAAAGTTTACGGTTGCTCTGTTGACAAGAACCTCCACTTCATTCCACCTTAAATATCCCAGGAAGGAGAAAAATGGATAAAGAAGTTGTGGTCCTTAGGTACATTGGAATATCACTCAGCCATGAAATCAACGTCATAAGGCTAGTAGCAACATGATGAGTGGATTCAGGTACGACGGTTCTAAGTGAAATAAGTCACACAGAAAAAGACACTAGTCATAAGATATCACTTATAGAGGGAATGTACAAACCGCTACACTTGAAGTGAATTACAAAACAGAACAGAGTCACACATTTAGAAAACACACTATGGCTGCCTAACGGGAAAGGTGAGGTGGGGTGATGCATAAAACAAGGGTTTCAAATTAGCTCAGATACCGTTCCATAAACCCAATATGTAATAGACAAGACCTACTCCTTGCTCAGTGAAGTGGACTCAACACCCCCTATTCACCGCCCAAGAATATATCTGACTAGTAAGAATCTTCAAACCTATGTATTGATATCTCTCTGGAAGTGAGTCAAGTGGGTGTAAAGCGGCATAAACACAGCAGTGAAAAGCAGCTAAACCCCATTAGGAAAATCAATTACTTTTATAAACCCGTGAAACAAAGACAGTGAAAGAGAGAGAAATTCTTACAAAATTCGTTCAGGGGCTGTGATGCCACCTGGATTGACCATATCTAGACCCACAGCTGAGTGAGACATAAGGGTGGACACTCTTGGGGCTGAGAGGTTTGGTGAGGTTGGGTGAGCAAACGCAGACCCTTTAAAGTAATACTGCGTGGTACCCGTCCCATGGGTCCCAAATCTCCAGGTTCAAGGGCATCTTCCTACATCGAAAACATGCATGAGAAACCCAGAACATGGTACACCGTGTGATCGGGAAAGGTTTCTAAAACGCACCTCATTTCTCATCTCCTTGTGCTCGGGTTCGCCATTCCAGCCGCTTTACTAGCAATCTCCCTCCTTCGAGAATCAGCACGTTTAACCTCCTGTTCCGTACAGGTTGCAATTTGTCCTGAGGATGAACGGGAAGGGGGGGAACCAATGAGCGAGTAGCTCTAGGTGTTGGGACAGGCACAGGTCACTCTATTTTCCCATCAGGAAGAAGAATTAACCACAGGCTCAGGCTGCCGCCCGGAACCAGAATTGGGCCTGAAGCAATCCTACGATTTGCGGCCAGCTCCCAAAAAAGCGAGTTGAAAAATGGAGCTCAGGGGCACTGCAAATCACAAACCTGCAGAGTTATAAATGATAACTCTCGCCCACAAAAATATTGAGGGAAGACAACGAAGAGGATTTGAAAGCAAGGCAGAATTGCAGGAAACAGATTTCAGGAGGTAGATTCACATCGCCTTTAAAGCACAGGAAAAGCGGCAAAACCTCGACAATGATGCCCTTGGCCAAAAAGGGCGTATGCGTTTTTTCCTGAATATATTCAGGAAAAAACGCATACGCCCTTTTTGGCCAACCAAGCAACCTGGAAAGGCAAATCAGCGCTACAAAGAAGTCTCGCTTCCCATCGGTCAAAAGGGCCATGCTGAATAAAGTGTCAAAACCAGAAATGCAGGAGAGGCCATGGACAAATGGGAGCCTTGCTACGCTGATGGGCGGGATGTAAATTGCCAACAGCCACTCTGGAGAAGTGTACGGTGTGTCCTGAAACATCTAAAAAACTCGGCTTAGAGAGCATAGGGCACTTCCACTCATGGGTGTCTAATTTGGGAAAACTAAAAATCAGCAAGGCACAGGCACTCCAAAGTTTAGGGTTGCTCTGTTGAGAAGAACCTCCACTTCATTCCACCTTAAATATCCCAGGAAGGAGAAAAATGGATAAAGAAGTTGTAGTCCTTAGGTACAATGCAATATCACTCAGCCATGAAATCAACGTCATAAGGCTAGTAGCAGCATGATGAGTGGATTCAGGTACGACGGTTCTAAGTGAAATAAGTCACACAGAAAAAGACACTAGTCATGAGATATCACTTATAGAGGGAATGTACAAACCGCTACACTTGAAGTGAATTACAAAACAGAACAGAGTCACACATTTAGAAAACACACTATGGCTGCCTAACGGGAAAGGTGAGGTGGTGTGATACATAAAACAAGGGTTTCAAATTAGCTCAGATACCGTTCCATAAACCCAATATGTAATAGACAAGACCTACTCCTTGCTCAGTGAAGTGGCCTCAACACCCCCTATTCACCGCCCAAGAATATATCTGACTAGTAAGAATCTTCAAACCTATGTATTGATATCTCTCTGGAAGTGAGTCAAGTGGGTGTAAAGCGGCATAAACACAGCAGTGAAAAGCAGCTAAACCCCATTAGGAAAATCAATTACTTTTAAAAACCCGTGAAACAAAGACAGTGAAAGAGAGAGAAATTCTTACAAAATTCGTTCAGGGGCTGTGATGCCACCTGGATTGACCATATGTAGACCCACAGCTGAGTGAGACATAAGGGTGGACACTCTTGGGGCTGAGAGGTTTGGTGAGGTTGGGTGAGCAAACGCAGACCCTTTAAAGTAATACTGCGTGGTACCCGTCCCATGGGTCCCAAATCTCCAGGTTCAAGGGCATCTTCCTACATCGAAAACATGCATGAGTAACCCAGAAGATGGTACACCGTGTGATCGGGAAAGGTTTCTAAAACGCACCTCATTTCTCATCTCCTTGTGCTCGGGTTCGCCATTCCAGCCGCTTTACTAGCAAACTCCCTCCTTGGAGAATCAGCACGTTTAACCTCCTATTCCGTACAGGTTGCAATTTGTCCTGAGGATGAACGGGAAGAGGGGGAACCAATGAGCGACTAGCTCTAGGCGTTGGGACAGGCACAGGTCACTCTATTTTACCATCAGGAAGAAGAATTAACCACAGGCTCAGGCTGCCGCCCGGAACCAGAATAGGGCCTGAAGCAATCCTACGCTTTTGCGGCCAGCTCCCAAAAAGGCGAGTTGAAAAATGGAGCTCAGGGGCACTGCAAATCACAAACCTGTAGAGTTATAAATGATAACTCTCGCCCACAAAAATATTGAGGGAAGGCAACGAAGAGGATTTGAAAGCAAGGCAGAATTGCAGGAAACAGATTTCAGGAGGTAGATTCAAATCGCCTTTAAAGCACAGGAAAAGCGGCAAACCTCGACAATGATGCCCTTGGCCAAAAAGGGCGTATGCGTTTTTTCCTGAATGTATTCAGGAAAAAACGCATACGCCCTTTTTGGCCAACCAAGCAACCTGGAAAGGCAAATCAGCGCTACAAAGAAGTCTCGCTTCCCATCGGTCAAAAGGGCCATGCTGAATAAAGTGTCAAAACCAGAAATGCAGGAGAGGCCATGGAGAAATGGGAGCCTTGCTACGCTGATGGGCGGGATGTAAATTGCCAACAGCCACTCTGGAGAAGTGTACGGTGTGTCCTGAAACATCTAAAAAAACTCGGCTTAGAGAGCATAGGGCACTTCCACTCATGGGCGTCTAATTTGGGAAAAATAAAAATCAGCAAGGCACAGGCGCTCCAAAGTTTACGGTTGCTCTGTTGACAAGAACCTCCACTTCATTCCACCTTAAATATCCCAGGAAGGAGAAAAATGGATAAAGAAGTTGTGGTCCTTAGGTACATTGGAATATCACTCAGCCATGAAATCAACGTCATAAGGCTAGTAGCAACATGATGAGTGGATTCAGGTACGACGGTTCTAAGTGAAATAAGTCACACAGAAAAAGACACTAGTCATAAGATATCACTTATAGAGGGAATGTACAAACCGCTACACTTGAAGTGAATTACAAAACAGAACAGAGTCACACATTTAGAAAACACACTATGGCTGCCTAACGGGAAAGGTGAGGTGGGGTGATGCATAAAACAAGGGTTTCAAATTAGCTCAGATACCGTTCCATAAACCCAATATGTAATAGACAAGACCTACTCCTTGCTCAGTGAAGTGGACTCAACACCCCCTATTCACCGCCCAAGAATATATCTGACTAGTAAGAATCTTCAAACCTATGTATTGATATCTCTCTGGAAGTGAGTCAAGTGGGTGTAAAGCGGCATAAACACAGCAGTGAAAAGCAGCTAAACCCCATTAGGAAAATCAATTACTTTTATAAACCCGTGAAACAAAGACAGTGAAAGAGAGAGAAATTCTTACAAAATTCGTTCAGGGGCTGTGATGCCACCTGGATTGACCATATCTAGACCCACAGCTGAGTGAGACATAAGGGTGGACACTCTTGGGGCTGAGAGGTTTGGTGAGGTTGGGTGAGCAAACGCAGACCCTTTAAAGTAATACTGCGTGGTACCCGTCCCATGGGTCCCAAATCTCCAGGTTCAAGGGCATCTTCCTACATCGAAAACATGCATGAGAAACCCAGAACATGGTACACCGTGTGATCGGGAAAGGTTTCTAAAACGCACCTCATTTCTCATCTCCTTGTGCTCGGGTTCGCCATTCCAGCCGCTTTACTAGCAATCTCCCTCCTTCGAGAATCAGCACGTTTAACCTCCTGTTCCGTACAGGTTGCAATTTGTCCTGAGGATGAACGGGAAGGGGGGGAACCAATGAGCGAGTAGCTCTAGGTGTTGGGACAGGCACAGGTCACTCTATTTTCCCATCAGGAAGAAGAATTAACCACAGGCTCAGGCTGCCGCCCGGAACCAGAATTGGGCCTGAAGCAATCCTACGATTTGCGGCCAGCTCCCAAAAAAGCGAGTTGAAAAATGGAGCTCAGGGGCACTGCAAATCACAAACCTGCAGAGTTATAAATGATAACTCTCGCCCACAAAAATATTGAGGGAAGACAACGAAGAGGATTTGAAAGCAAGGCAGAATTGCAGGAAACAGATTTCAGGAGGTAGATTCGCATCGCCTTTAAAGCACAGGAAAAGCGGCAAAACCTCGACAATGATGCCCTTGGCCAAAAAGGGCGTATGCGTTTTTTCCTGAATATATTCAGGAAAAAACGCATACGCCCTTTTTGGCCAACCAAGCAACCTGGAAAGGCAAATCAGCGCTACAAAGAAGTCTCGCTTCCCATCGGTCAAAAGGGCCATGCTGAATAAAGTGTCAAAACCAGAAATGCAGGAGAGGCCATGGACAAATGGGAGCCTTGCTACGCTGATGGGCGGGATGTAAATTGCCAACAGCCACTCTGGAGAAGTGTACGGTGTGTCCTGAAACATCTAAAAAACTCGGCTTAGAGAGCATAGGGCACTTCCACTCATGGGTGTCTAATTTGGGAAAACTAAAAATCAGCAAGGCACAGGCACTCCAAAGTTTAGGGTTGCTCTGTTGAGAAGAACCTCCACTTCATTCCACCTTAAATATCCCAGGAAGGAGAAAAATGGATAAAGAAGTTGTAGTCCTTAGGTACAATGCAATATCACTCAGCCATGAAATCAACGTCATAAGGCTAGTAGCAGCATGATGAGTGGATTCAGGTACGACGGTTCTAAGTGAAATAAGTCACACAGAAAAAGACACTAGTCATGAGATATCACTTATAGAGGGAATGTACAAACCGCTACACTTGAAGTGAATTACAAAACAGAACAGAGTCACACATTTAGAAAACACACTATGGCTGCCTAACGGGAAAGGTGAGGTGGTGTGATGCATAAAACAAGGGTTTCAAATTAGCTCAGATACCGTTCCATAAACCCAATATGTAATAGACAAGACCTACTCCTTGCTCAGTGAAGTGGACTCAACACCCCCTATTCACCGCCCAAGAATATATCTGACTAGTAAGAATCTTCAAACCTATGTATTGATATCTCTCTGGAAGTGAGTCAAGTGGGTGTAAAGCGGCATAAACACAGCAGTGAAAAGCAGCTAAACCCCATTAGGAAAATCAATTACTTTTAAAAACCCGTGAAACAAAGACAGTGAAAGAGAGAGAAATTCTTACAAAATTCGTTCAGGGGCTGTGATGCCACCTGGATTGACCATATGTAGACCCACAGCTGAGTGAGACATAAGGGTGGACACTCTTGGGGCTGAGAGGTTTGGTGAGGTTGGGTGAGCAAACGCAGACCCTTTAAAGTAATACTGCGTGGTACCCGTCCCATGGGTCCCAAATCTCCAGGTTCAAGGGCATCTTCCTACATCGAAAACATGCATGAGTAACCCAGAAGATGGTACACCGTGTGATCGGGAAAGGTTTCTAAAACGCACCTCATTTCTCATCTCCTTGTGCTCGGGTTCGCCATTCCAGCCGCTTTACTAGCAAACTCCCTCCTTGGAGAATCAGCACGTTTAACCTCCTATTCCGTACAGGTTGCAATTTGTCCTGAGGATGAACGGGAAGAGGGGGAACCAATGAGCGACTAGCTCTAGGCGTTGGGACAGGCACAGGTCACTCTATTTTACCATCAGGAAGAAGAATTAACCACAGGCTCAGGCTGCCGCCCGGAACCAGAATAGGGCCTGAAGCAATCCTACGCTTTTGCGGCCAGCTCCCAAAAAGGCGAGTTGAAAAATGGAGCTCAGGGGCACTGCAAATCACAAACCTGTAGAGTTATAAATGATAACTCTCGCCCACAAAAATATTGAGGGAAGGCAACGAAGAGGATTTGAAAGCAAGGCAGAATTGCAGGAAACAGATTTCAGGAGGTAGATTCAAATCGCCTTTAAAGCACAGGAAAAGCGGCAAACCTCGACAATGATGCCCTTGGCCAAAAAGGGCGTATGCGTTTTTTCCTGAATGTATTCAGGAAAAAACGCATACGCCCTTTTTGGCCAACCAAGCAACCTGGAAAGGCAAATCAGCGCTACAAAGAAGTCTCGCTTCCCATCGGTCAAAAGGGCCATGCTGAATAAAGTGTCAAAACCAGAAATGCAGGAGAGGCCATGGAGAAATGGGAGCCTTGCTACGCTGATGGGCGGGATGTAAATTGCCAACAGCCACTCTGGAGAAGTGTACGGTGTGTCCTGAAACATCTAAAAAAACTCGGCTTAGAGAGCATAGGGCACTTCCACTCATGGGCGTCTAATTTGGGAAAAATAAAAATCAGCAAGGCACAGGCGCTCCAAAGTTTACGGTTGCTCTGTTGACAAGAACCTCCACTTCATTCCACCTTAAATATCCCAGGAAGGAGAAAAATGGATAAAGAAGTTGTGGTCCTTAGGTACATTGGAATATCACTCAGCCATGAAATCAACGTCATAAGGCTAGTAGCAACATGATGAGTGGATTCAGGTACGACGGTTCTAAGTGAAATAAGTCACACAGAAAAAGACACTAGTCATAAGATATCACTTATAGAGGGAATGTACAAACCGCTACACTTGAAGTGAATTACAAAACAGAACAGAGTCACACATTTAGAAAACACACTATGGCTGCCTAACGGGAAAGGTGAGGTGGGGTGATGCATAAAAAAAGGGTTTCAAATTAGCTCAGATACCGTTCCATAAACCCAATATGTAATAGACAAGACCTACTCCTTGCTCAGTGAAGTGGACTCAACACCCCCTATTCACCGCCCAAGAATATATCTGACTAGTAAGAATCTTCAAACCTATGTATTGATATCTCTCTGGAAGTGAGTCAAGTGGGTGTAAAGCGGCATAAACACAGCAGTGAAAAGCAGCTAAACCCCATTAGGAAAATCAATTACTTTTATAAACCCGTGAAACAAAGACAGTGAAAGAGAGAGAAATTCTTACAAAATTCGTTCAGGGGCTGTGATGCCACCTGGATTGACCATATCTAGACCCACAGCTGAGTGAGACATAAGGGTGGACACTCTTGGGGCTGAGAGGTTTGGTGAGGTTGGGTGAGCAAACGCAGACCCTTTAAAGTAATACTGCGTGGTACCCGTCCCATGGGTCCCAAATCTCCAGGTTCAAGGGCATCTTCCTACATCGAAAACATGCATGAGAAACCCAGAACATGGTACACCGTGTGATCGGGAAAGGTTTCTAAAACGCACCTCATTTCTCATCTCCTTGTGCTCGGGTTCGCCATTCCAGCCGCTTTACTAGCAATCTCCCTCCTTCGAGAATCAGCACGTTTAACCTCCTGTTCCATACAGGTTGCAATTTGTCCTGAGGATGAACGGGAAGGGGGGGAACCAATGAGCGAGTAGCTCTAGGTGTTGGGACAGGCACAGGTCACTCTATTTTCCCATCAGGAAGAAGAATTAACCACAGGCTCAGGCTGCCGCCCGGAACCAGAATTGGGCCTGAAGCAATCCTACGATTTGCGGCCAGCTCCCAAAAAAGCGAGTTGAAAAATGGAGCTCAGGGGCACTGCAAATCACAAACCTGCAGAGTTATAAATGATAACTCTCGCCCACAAAAATATTGAGGGAAGACAACGAAGAGGATTTGAAAGCAAGGCAGAATTGCAGGAAACAGATTTCAGGAGGTAGATTCGAATCGCCTTTAAAGCACAGGAAAAGCGGCAAAACCTCGACAATGATGCCCTTGGCCAAAAAGGGCGTATGCGTTTTTTCCTGAATGTATTCAGGAAAAAACGCATACGCCCTTTTTGGCCAACCAAGCAACCTGGAAAGGCAAATCAGCGCTACAAAGAAGTCTCGCTTCCCATCGGTCAAAAGGGCCATGCTGAATAAAGTGTCAAAACCAGAAATGCAGGAGAGGCCATGGAGAAATGGGAGCCTTGCTACGCTGATGGGCAGGATGTAAATTGCCAACAGCCACTCTGGAGAAGTGTACGGTGTGTCCTGAAACATCTAAAAAAACTCGGCTTAGAGAGCATAGGGCACTTCCACTCATGGGCGTCTAATTTGGGAAAAATAAAAATCAGCAAGGCACAGGCACTCCAAAGTTTAGGGTTGCTCTGTTGACAAGAACCTCCACTTCATTCCACCTTAAATATCCCAGGAAGGAGAAAAATGGATAAAGAATTTGTGGTCCTTAGGTACATTGGAATATCACTCAGCCATGAAATCAACGTCATAAGGCTAGTAGCAGCATGATGAGTGGATTCAGGTACGACGGTTCTAAGTGAAATAAGTCACACAGAAAAAGACACTAGTCATAAGATATCACTTATAGAGGGAATGTACAAACCGCTACACTTGAAGTGAATTACAAAACAGAACAGAGTCACACATTTAGAAAACACACTATGGCTGCCTAACGGGAAATGTGAGGTGGGGTGAGGCATAAAACAAGGGTTTCAAATTAGCTCAGATACCGTTCCATAAACCCAATATGTAATAGACAAGACCTACTCCTTGCTCAGTGAAGTGGACTCAACACCCCCTATTCACCGCCCAAGAATATATCTGACTAGTAAGAATCTTCAAACCTATGTATTGATATCTCTCTGGAAGTGAGTCAAGTGGGTGTAAAGCGGCATAAACACAGCAGTGAAAAGCAGCTAAACCCCATTAGGAACATCAATTACTTTTAAAAACCCGTGAAACAAAGACAGTGAAAGAGAGAGAAATTCTTACAAAATTCATTCAAGGGCTGTGATGCCACCTGGATTGACCATATCTAGACCCACAGCTGAGTGAGACATAAGGGTGGACACTCTTGGGGCTGAGAGGTTTGGTGAGGTTGGGTGAGCAAACGCAGACCCTTTAAATTAATACTGCGTGGTACCCGTCCCATGGGTCCCAAATCTCCAGGTTCAAGGGCATCTTCCTACATCGAAAACATGCATGAGAAACCCAGAAGATGGTACACCGTGTGATCGGGAAAGGTTTCTAAAACACACCTCATTTCTCATCTCCTTGTGCTCGGGTTCGCCATTCCAGCCGCTTTACTAGCAATCTCCCTCCTTGGAGAATCAGCACGTTTAACCTCCTGTTCCGTACAGGTGGCAATTTGTTCTGAGGATGAACGGGAAGAGTGGGAACCAATGAGCGACTAGCTCTAGGTGTTGGGACAGGCACAGGTCACTCTATTTTCCCATCAGGAAGAAGAATTAACCACAGGCTCAGCCTGCCGCCCGGAACCAGAATAGGGCCTGAAGCAATCCTACGCTTTTGGGGCCAGCTCCCAAAAAAGCGAGTTGAAAAATGGAGCTCAGGGGCACTGCAAATCACAAACCTGCAGAGTTATAAATGATAACTCTCGCCCACAAAAATATTGAGGGAAGGCAACGAAGAGAATTTGAAAGCAAGGCAGAATTGCAGGAAACAGATTTCAGGAGGTAGATTCGAATGGCCTTTAAAGCACAGGAAAAGCGGCAAAACCTCGACAATGATGCCCTTGGCCAAAAAGGGCGTATGCGATTTTTCCTGAATGTATTCAGGAAAAAACGCATACGCCCTTTTTGGCCAACCAAGCAACCTGGAAAGGCAAATCAGAGCTACAAAGAAGTCTCGCTTCCCATCGGTCAAAAGGGCCATGCTGAATAAAGTGTCAAAACCAGAAATGCAGGAGAGGCCATGGAGAAATGGGAGCCTTGCTACGCTGATGGGCGGGATGTAAATTGCCAACAGCCACTCTGGAGAAGTGTACGGTGTGTCCTGAAACATCTAAAAAAACTCGGCTTAGAGAGCATAGGGCACTTCCACTCACGGGCGTCTAATTTTGGATAACTAAAAATCAGCAAGGCACAGGCACTCCAAAGTTTAGGGTTGCTCTGTTGACAAGAACCTCCACTTCACTCCACCTTAAATATCCCAGGAAGGAGTAAAATGCATAAAAAAGTTGTGGTCCTTAGGTACAATGGAATATCACTCAGCCATGAAATCAACGTCATAAGGCTAGAAGCAGAATGATGAGTGGATTCAGGTACGACGGTTCTAAGTGAAATAAGTCACACAGAAAAAGACACTAGTCATAAGATATCACTTATAGAGGGAATGTACAAACCGCTACACTTGAAGTGAATTACAAAACAGAACAGAGTCACACATTTAGAAAACACACTATGGCTGCCTAACGGGAAAGGTGAGGTGGGGTGATGCATAACACAAGGGTTTCAAATTAGCTCAGATACCGTTCCATAAACCCAATATGTAATAGACAAGACCTACTCCTTGCTCAGTGAAGTGGACTCAACACCCCCTATTCACCGCCCAAGTATATATCTGACTAGTAAGAATCTTCAAACCTATGTATTGATATCTCTCTGGAAGTGAGTCAAGTGGGTGTAAAGCGGCATAAACACAGCAGTGAAAAGCAGCTAAACCCCATTAGGAAAATCAATTACTTTTAAAAACCCGTGAAACAAAGACAGTGAAAGAGAGAGAAATTCTTACAAAATTCATTCAGGGGCTGTGATGCCACCTGGATTGACCATATCTAGACCCACAGCTGAGTGAGACATAAGGGTGGACACTCTTGGGGCTGAGAGGTTTGGTGAGGTTGGGTGAGCAAACGCAGACCCTTTAAAGTAATACTGCGTGATACCCGTCCCATGGGTCCCAAATCTCCAGGTTCAAGGGCATCTTCCTACATCGAAAACATGCATGAGAAACCCAGAAGATGGTACACCGTGTGATCGGGAAAGGTTTCTAAAACGCACCTCATTTCTCATCTCCTTGTGCTCGGGTTCGCCATTCCAGCCGCTTTACTAGCAATCTCCCTCCTTGGAGAATCAGCACGTTTAACCTCCTGTTCCGTACAGGTTGCAATTTGTCCTGAGGATGAATGGGAAGGGGGGGAACCAATGAGCGAGTAGCTCTAGGTGTTGGGACAGGCACAGGTCACTCTATTTTCCCATCAGGAAGAAGAATTAACCACAGGCTCAGCCTGCCGCCCGGAAGCAGAATAGGGCCTGAAGCAATCCTACGCTTTTGCGGCCAGCTCCCAAAAAAGCGAGTTGAAAAATGGAGCTCAGGGGCACTGCAAATCACAAACCTGCAGAGTTATAAATGATAACTCTCGCTCACAAAAATATTGAGGGAAGGCAACGAAGAGGACTTGAAAGCAAGGCAGAATTGCAGGAAACAGATTTCAGGAGGTAGATTCGAATCACCTTTAAAGCACAGGAAAAGCGGCAAAACCTCGACAATGATGCCCTTGGCCAAAAAGGGCGTATGCGTTTTTTCCTGAATGTATTCAGGAAAAAAACGCATACGCCCTTTTTGGCCAACCAAGCAACCTGGAAAGGCAAATCAGCGCTACAAGGAAGTCTCGCTTCCCATCGGTCAAAAGGGCCATGCTGAATAAAGTGTCAAAACCAGAAATGCAGGAGAGGCCATGGAGAAATGGGAGCCTTGCTACGCTGATGGGCGGGATGTAAATTGCCAACAGCCACTCTGGAGAAGTGTACGGTGTGTCCTGAAACATCTAAAAAAACTCGGCTTAGAGAGCATAGGGCACTTCCACTCATGGGCGTCTAATTTCGGAAAACTAAAAATCAGCAAGGCACAGGCACTCCAAAGTTTAGGGTTGCTCTGTTGACAAGAACCTCCACTTCATTCCACCTTAAATATCCCAGGAAGGAGAAAAATGGATAAAGATTTTGTGGTCCTTAGGTACAATGCAATATCACTCAGCCATGAAATCAACGTCATAAGGCTAGTAGCAGCATGATGAGTGGATTCAGGTACGACGGTTCTAAGTGAAATAAGTCACACAGAAAAAGACACTAGTCATGAGATATCACTTATAGAGGGAATGTACAAACCGCTACACTTGAAGTGAATTACAAAACAGAACAGAGTCACACATTTAGAAAACACACTATGGCTGCCTAACGGGAAAGGTGAGGTGGGGTGATGCATAAAACAAGGGTTTCAAATTAGCTCAGATACCGTTCCATAAACCCAATATGTAATAGACAGGACCTACTCCTTGCTCAGTGAAGTGGACTCAACACCCCCTATTCACCGCCCAAGAATATATCTGACTAGTAAGAATCTTCAAACCTATGTATTGATATCTCTCTGGAAGTGAGTCAAGTGGGTGTAAAGCGGCATAAACACAGCAGTGCAAACCAGCTAAACCCCATTAGGAAAATCAATTACTTTTAAAAACCCGTGAAACAAAGACAGTGAAAGAGAGAGAAATTCTTACAAAATTCGTTCAGGGGCTGTGATGCCACCTGGATTGACCATATCTAGACCCACAGCTGAGTGAGACATAAGGGTGGACACTCTTGGGGCTGAGAGGTTTGGTGAGGTTGGGTGAGCAAACGCAGACCCTTTAAATTAATACTGCGTGGTACCCGTCCCATGGGTCCCAAATCTCCAGGTTCAAGGGCATCTTCCTACATCGAAAACATGCATGAGAAACCCAGAAGATGGTACACCGTGTGATCGGGAAAGGTTTCTAAAACACACCTCATTTCTCATCTCCTTGTGCTCGGGTTCGCCATTCCAGCCGCTTTACTAGCAATCTCCCTCCTTGGAGAATCAGCACGTTTAACCTCCTGTTCCGTACAGGTTGCAATTTGTTCTGAGGATGAACGGGAAGAGTGGGAACCAATGAGCGACTAGCTCTAGGTGTTGGGACAGGCACAGGTCACTCTATTTTCCCATCAGGAAGAAGAATTAACCACAGGCTCAGCCTGCCGCCCGGAACCAGAATAGGGCCTGAAGCAATCCTACGCTTTTGGGGCCAGCTCCCAAAAAAGCGAGTTGAAAAATGGAGCTCAGGGGCACTGCAAATCACAAACCTGCAGAGTTATAAATGATAACTCTCGCCCACAAAAATATTGAGGGAAGGCAACGAAGAGAATTTGAAAGCAAGGCAGAATTGCAGGAAACAGATTTCAGGAGGTAGATTCGAATGGCCTTTAAAGCACAGGAAAAGCGGCAAAACCTCGACAATGATGCCCTTGGCCAAAAAGGGCGTATGCGATTTTTCCTGAATGTATTCAGGAAAAAACGCATACGCCCTTTTTGGCCAACCAAGCAACCTGGAAAGGCAAATCAGAGCTACAAAGAAGTCTCGCTTCCCATCGGTCAAAAGGGCCATGCTGAATAAAGTGTCAAAACCAGAAATGCAGGAGAGGCCATGGAGAAATGGGAGCCTTGCTACGCTGATGGGCGGGATGTAAATTGCCAACAGCCACTCTGGAGAAGTGTACGGTGTGTCCTGAAACATCTAAAAAAACTCGGCTTAGAGAGCATAGGGCACTTCCACTCACGGGCGTCTAATTTTGGATAACTAAAAATCAGCAAGGCACAGGCACTCCAAAGTTTAGGGTTGCTCTGTTGACAAGAACCTCCACTTCACTCCACCTTAAATATCCCAGGAAGGAGTAAAATGCATAAAAAAGTTGTGGTCCTTAGGTACAATGGAATATCACTCAGCCATGAAATCAACGTCATAAGGCTAGAAGCAGAATGATGAGTGGATTCAGGTACGACGGTTCTAAGTGAAATAAGTCACACAGAAAAAGACACTAGTCATAAGATATCACTTATAGAGGGAATGTACAAACCGCTACACTTGAAGTGAATTACAAAACAGAACAGAGTCACACATTTAGAAAACACACTATGGCTGCCTAACGGGAAAGGTGAGGTGGGGTGATGCATAACACAAGGGTTTCAAATTAGCTCAGATACCGTTCCATAAACCCAATATGTAATAGACAAGACCTACTCCTTGCTCAGTGAAGTGGACTCAACACCCCCTATTCACCGCCCAAGTATATATCTGACTAGTAAGAATCTTCAAACCTATGTATTGATATCTCTCTGGAAGTGAGTCAAGTGGGTGTAAAGCGGCATAAACACAGCAGTGAAAAGCAGCTAAACCCCATTAGGAAAATCAATTACTTTTAAAAACCCGTGAAACAAAGACAGTGAAAGAGAGAGAAATTCTTACAAAATTCATTCAGGGGCTGTGATGCCACCTGGATTGACCATATCTAGACCCACAGCTGAGTGAGACATAAGGGTGGACACTCTTGGGGCTGAGAGGTTTGGTGAGGTTGGGTGAGCAAACGCAGACCCTTTAAAGTAATACTGCGTGATACCCGTCCCATGGGTCCCAAATCTCCAGGTTCAAGGGCATCTTCCTACATCGAAAACATGCATGAGAAACCCAGAAGATGGTACACCGTGTGATCGGGAAAGGTTTCTAAAACGCACCTCATTTCTCATCTCCTTGTGCTCGGGTTCGCCATTCCAGCCGCTTTACTAGCAATCTCCCTCCTTGGAGAATCAGCACGTTTAACCTCCTGTTCCGTACAGGTTGCAATTTGTCCTGAGGATGAATGGGAAGGGGGGGAACCAATGAGCGAGTAGCTCTAGGTGTTGGGACAGGCACAGGTCACTCTATTTTCCCATCAGGAAGAAGAATTAACCACAGGCTCAGCCTGCCGCCCGGAAGCAGAATAGGGCCTGAAGCAATCCTACGCTTTTGCGGCCAGCTCCCAAAAAAGCGAGTTGAAAAATGGAGCTCAGGGGCACTGCAAATCACAAACCTGCAGAGTTATAAATGATAACTCTCGCTCACAAAAATATTGAGGGAAGGCAACGAAGAGGACTTGAAAGCAAGGCAGAATTGCAGGAAACAGATTTCAGGAGGTAGATTCGAATCACCTTTAAAGCACAGGAAAAGCGGCAAAACCTCGACAATGATGCCCTTGGCCAAAAAGGGCGTATGCGTTTTTTCCTGAATGTATTCAGGAAAAAAACGCATACGCCCTTTTTGGCCAACCAAGCAACCTGGAAAGGCAAATCAGCGCTACAAGGAAGTCTCGCTTCCCATCGGTCAAAAGGGCCATGCTGAATAAAGTGTCAAAACCAGAAATGCAGGAGAGGCCATGGAGAAATGGGAGCCTTGCTACGCTGATGGGCGGGATGTAAATTGCCAACAGCCACTCTGGAGAAGTGTACGGTGTGTCCTGAAACATCTAAAAAAACTCGGCTTAGAGAGCATAGGGCACTTCCACTCATGGGCGTCTAATTTCGGAAAACTAAAAATCAGCAAGGCACAGGCACTCCAAAGTTTAGGGTTGCTCTGTTGACAAGAACCTCCACTTCATTCCACCTTAAATATCCCAGGAAGGAGAAAAATGGATAAAGATTTTGTGGTCCTTAGGTACAATGCAATATCACTCAGCCATGAAATCAACGTCATAAGGCTAGTAGCAGCATGATGAGTGGATTCAGGTACGACGGTTCTAAGTGAAATAAGTCACACAGAAAAAGACACTAGTCATGAGATATCACTTATAGAGGGAATGTACAAACCGCTACACTTGAAGTGAATTACAAAACAGAACAGAGTCACACATTTAGAAAACACACTATGGCTGCCTAACGGGAAAGGTGAGGTGGGGTGATGCATAAAACAAGGGTTTCAAATTAGCTCAGATACCGTTCCATAAACCCAATATGTAATAGACAGGACCTACTCCTTGCTCAGTGAAGTGGACTCAACACCCCCTATTCACCGCCCAAGAATATATCTGACTAGTAAGAATCTTCAAACCTATGTATTGATATCTCTCTGGAAGTGAGTCAAGTGGGTGTAAAGCGGCATAAACACAGCAGTGCAAAGCAGCTAAACCCCATTAGGAAAATCAATTACTTTTAAAAACCCGTGAAACAAAGACAGTGAAAGAGAGAGAAATTCTTACAAAATTCGTTCAGGGGCTGTGATGCCACCTGGATTGACCATATCTAGACCCACAGCTGAGTGAGACATAAGGGTGGACACTCTTGGGGCTGAGAGGTTTGGTGAGGTTGGGTGAGCAAACGCAGACCCTTTAAAGTAATACTGCGTGGTACCCGTCCCATGGGTCCCAAATCTCCAGGTTCAAGGGCATCTTCCTACATCGAAAACATGCATGAGAAACCCAGAAGATGGTACACCGTGTGATCGGGAAAGGTTTCTAAAACGCACCTCATTTCTCATCTCCTTGTGCTCGGGTTCGCCATTCCAGCCGCTTTACTAGCAATCTCCCTCCTTGGAGAATCAGCACGTTTAACCTCCTGTTCCGTACAGGTTGCAATTTGTCCTGAGGATGAACGGGAAGGGGGGGAACCAATGAGCGAGTAGCTCTAGGTGTTGGGACAGGCACAGGTCACTCTATTTTCCCATCAGGAAGAAGAATTAACCACAGGCTCAGGCTGCCGCCCGGAACCAGAATTGGGCCTGAAGCAATCCTACGATTTGCGGCCAGCTCCCAAAAAAGCGAGTTGAAAAATGGAGCTCAGGGGCACTGCAAATCACAAACCTGCAGAGTTATAAATGATAACTCTCGCCCACAAAAATATTGAGGGAAGACAACGAAGAGGATTTGAAAGCAAGGCAGAATTGCAGGAAACAGATTTCAGGAGGTAGATTCGAATCGCCTTTAAAGCACAGGAAAAGCGGCAAAACCTCGACAATGATGCCCTTGGCCAAAAAGGGCGTATGCGTTTTTTCCTGAATATATTCAGGAAAAAACGCATACGCCCTTTTTGGCCAACCAAGCAACCTGGAAAGGCAAATCAGCGCTACAAAGAAGTCTCGCTTCCCATCGGTCAAAAGGGCCATGCTGAATAAAGTGTCAAAACCAGAAATGCAGGAGAGGCCATGGACAAATGGGAGCCTTGCTACGCTGATGGGCGGGATGTAAATTGCCAACAGCCACTCTGGAGAAGTGTACGGTGTGTCCTGAAACATCTAAAAAACTCGGCTTAGAGAGCATAGGGCACTTCCACTCATGGGTGTCTAATTTGGGAAAACTAAAAATCAGCAAGGCACAGGCACTCCAAAGTTTAGGGTTGCTCTGTTGAGAAGAACCTCCACTTCATTCCACCTTAAATATCCCAGGAAGGAGAAAAATGGATAAAGAATTTGTGGTCCTTAGGTACAATGCAATATCACTCAGCCATGAAATCAACGTCATAAGGCTAGTAGCAGCATGATGAGTGGATTCAGGTACGACAGTTCTAAGTGAAATAAGTCACACAGAAAAAGACACTAGTCATGAGATATCACTTATAGAGGGAATGTACAAACCGCTACACTTGAAGTGAATTACAAAACAGAACAGAGTCACACATTTAGAAAACACACTATGGCTGCCTAACGGGAAAGGTGAGGTGGTGTGATGCATAAAACAAGGGTTTCAAATTAGCTCAGATACAGTTCCATAAACCCAATATGTAATAGACAAGACCTACTCCTTGCTCAGTGAAGTGGCCTCAACACCCCCTATTCACCGCCCAAGAATATATCTGACTAGTAAGAATCTTCAAACCTATGTATTGATATCTCTCTGGAAGTGAGTCAAGTGGGTGTAAAGCGGCATAAACACAGCAGTGAAAAGCAGCTAAACCCCATTAGGAACATCAATTACTTTTAAAAACCCGTGAAACAAAGACAGTGAAAGAGAGAGAAATTCTTACAAAATTCATTCAAGGGCTGTGATGCCACCTGGATTGACCATATCTAGACCCACAGCTGAGTGAGACATAAGGGTGGACACTCTTGGGGCTGAGAGGTTTGGTGAGGTTGGGTGAGCAAACGCAGACCCTTTAAAGTAATACTGCGTGGTACCCGTCCGATGGGTCCCAAATCTCCAGGTTCAAGGGCATCTTCCTACATCGAAAACATGCATGAGAAACCCAGAAGATGGTACACCGTGTGATCGGGAAAGGTTTCTAAAACGCACCTCATTTCTCATCTCCTTGTGCTCGGGTTCGCCATTCCAGCCGCTTTACTAGCAATCTCCCTCCTTGGAGAATCAGCACGTTTAACCTCCTGTTCCGTACAGGTTGCAATTTGTCCTGAGGATGAACGGGAAGGGGGGGAACCAATGAGCGAGTAGCTCTAGGTGTTGGGACAGGCACAGGTCACTCTATTTTCCCATCAGGAAGAAGAATTAACCACAGGCTCAGCCTGCCGCCCGGAACCAGAAGAGGGCCTGAAGCAATCCTACGCTTTTGCGGCCAGCTCCCAAAAAAGCGAGTTGAAAAATGAAGGTCAGGGGCCCTGCAAATCACAAACCTGCAGAGTTAGAAATGATAAGTCTCGCCCACAAAAATATTGAGGGAAGGCAACGAAGAGGATTTGAAAGCAAGGCAGAATTGCAGGAAACAGATTTCAGGAGGTAGATTCGAATCGCCTGTAAAGCACAGGAAAAGCGGCAAAACCTCGACAATGATGCCCTTGGCCAAAAAGGGCGTATGCGTTTTTTCCTGAATATATTCAGGAAAAAACGCATACGCCCTTTTTGGCCAACCAAGCAACCTGGAAAGGCAAATCAGCGCTACAAAGAAGTCTCGCTTCCCATCGGTCAAAAGGGCCATGCTGAATAAAGTGTCAAAACCAGAAATGCAGGAGAGGCCATGGAGAAATGGGAGCCTTGCTACGCTGATGGGCGGGATGTAAATTGCCAACAGCCACTCTGGAGAAGTGTACGGTGTGTCCTGAAACATCTAAAAAACTCGGCTTAGAGAGCATAGGGCACTTCCACTCATGGGCGTCTAATTTGGGAAAACTAAAAATCAGCAAGGCACAGGCACTCCAAAGTTTAGGGTTGCTCTCTTGACAAGAACCTCCACTTCATTCCACCTTAAATATCCCAGGAAAGAGAAAAATGGATAAAGAAGTTGTGGTCCTTAGGTACAATGGAATATCACTCAGCCATGAAATCAACGTCATAAGGCTAGTAGCAGCATGATGAGTGGATTCAGGTACGACGGTTCTAAGTGAAATAAGTCACACAGAAAAAGACACTAATCAGAAGATATCACTTATAGAGGGAATGTAAAAACCGCTACACTTGAACTGAATTACAAAACAGAACAGAGTCACACATTTAGAAAACACACTATGGCTGCCTAACGGGAAAGGTGAGGTGGGGTGATGCCTAAAACAAGGGTTTCAAATTAGCTCAGATACCGTTCCATAAACCCAATATGTAATAGACAAGACCTACTGCTTGCTCAGTGAACTGGACTCAACACCCCCTATTCACCGCCCAAGAATATATCTGACTAGTAAGAATCTTCAAACCTATGTATTGATATCTCTCCGTAAGTGAGTCAAGTGGGAGTAAAGCGGCATAAACACAGCAGTGAAAAGCAGCTAAACCCCATTAGGAAAATCAATTACTTTTAAAAACCCGTGAAACAAAGACAGTGAAAGAGAGAGAAATTCTTACAAAATTCGTTCAGGGGCTGTGATGCCACCTGGATTGACCATATCTAGACCCACAGCTGACTGAGACATAAGGGTGGACACTCTTGGGGCTGAGAGTTTTGGTGAGGTTGGGTGAGCAAACGCAGACCCTTTAAAGTAATACTGCGTGGTACCCGTCCCATGGGTCCCAAATCTCCAGGTTCAAGGGCATCTTCCTACATCGAAAACATGCATGAGAAGCCCAGAAGAGGGTACACCGTGTGATCGGGAAAGGTTTCTAAAACGCACCTCATTTCTCATCTCCTTGTGCTCGGGTTCGCCATTCCAGCCGCTTTACTAGCAATCTCCCTCCTTGGAGAATCAGCACGTTTAACCTCCTGTTCCGTACAGGTTGCAGTTTGTCCTGAGGATGAACGGGAAGAGGGGAACCAATGAGCGACTAGCTCTAGGTGTTGGGAAAGGCACAGGTCACTCTATTTTCCCATCAGGAAGAAGAATTAACCGCAGGCTCAGCCTGCCGCCCGGAACCAGAATAGGGCCTGAAGCAATCCTACGCTTTTGCGGCCAGCTCCCAAAAAAGCGAGTTGAAAAATGGAGCTCAGGGGCACTGCAAATCACAAACCTGCAGAGTTAGAAATGATAACTCTCGCCCACAAAAATATTGAGGGAAGGCAACGAAGAGGATTTGAAAGCAAGGCAGAATTGCAGGAAACAGATTTCAGGAGGTAGATTCGAATCGCCTGTAAAGCACAGGAAAAGCGACAAAACCTCGACAATGATGCCCTTGGCCAAAAAGGGCGTATGCGTTTTTTCCTGAATATATTCAGGAAAAAACGCATACGCCCTTTTTGGCCAACCAAGCAACCTGGAAAGGCAAATCAGCGCTACAAAGAAGTCTCGCTTCCCATCGGTCAAAAGGGCCATGCTGAATAAAGTGTCAAAACCAGAAATGCAGGAGAGGCCATGGAGAAATGGGAGCCTTGCTACGCTGATGGGCGGGATGTAAATTGCCAACAGCCACTCTGGAGAAGTGTACGGTGTGTCCTGAAACATCTAAAAAACTCGGCTTAGAGAGCATAGGGCACTTCCACTCATGGGCGTCTAATTTGGGAAAACTAAAAATCAGCAAGGCACAGGCACTCCAAAGTTTAGGGTTGCTCTCTTGACAAGAACCTCCACTTCATTCCACCTTAAATATCCCAGGAAAGAGAAAAATGGATAAAGAAGTTGTGGTCCTTAGGTACAATGGACTATCACTCAGCCATGAAATCAACGTCATAAGGCTAGTAGCAGCATGATGAGTGGATTCAGGTACGACGGTTCTAAGTGAAATAAGTCACACAGAAAAAGACACTAATCAGAAGATATCACTTATAGAGGGAATGTACAAACCGCTACACTTGAACTGAATTACAAAACAGAACAGAGTCACACATTTAGAAAACACACTATGGCTGCCTAACGGGAAAGGTGAGGTGGGGTGATGCCTAAAACAAGGGTTTCAAATTAGCTCAGATACCGTTCCATAAACCCAATATGTAATAGACAAGACCTACTGCTTGCTCAGTGAACTGGACTCAACACCCCCTATTCACCGCCCAAGAATATATCTGACTAGTAAGAATCTTCAAACCTATGTATTGATATCTCCCCGTAAGTGAGTCAAGTGGGAGTAAAGCGGCATAAACACAGCAGTGAAAAGCAGCTAAACCCCATTAGGAAAATCAATTACTTTTAAAAACCCGTGAAACAAAGACAGTGAAAGAGAGAGAAATTCTTACAAAATTCGTTCAGGGGCTGTGATGCCACCTGGATTGACCATATCTAGACCCACAGCTGACTGAGACATAAGGGTGGACACTCTTGGGGCTGAGAGTTTTGGTGAGGTTGGGTGAGCAAACGCAGACCCTTTAAAGTAATACTGCGTGGTACCCGTCCCATGGGTCCCAAATCTCCAGGTTCAAGGGCATCTTCCTACATCGAAAACATGCATGAGAAGCCCAGAAGAGGGTACACCGTGTGATCGGGAAAGGTTTCTAAAACGCACCTCATTTCTCATCTCCTTGTGCTCGGGTTCGCCATTCCAGCCGCTTTACTAGCAATCTCCCTCCTTGGAGAATCAGCACGTTTAACCTCCTGTTCCGTACAGGTTGCAGTTTGTCCTGAGGATGAACGGGAAGAGGGGAACCAATGAGCGACTAGCTCTAGGTGTTGGGACAGGCACAGGTCACTCTATTTTCCCATCAGGAAGAAGAATTAACCGCAGGCTCAGCCTGCCGCCCGGAACCAGAATAGGGCCTGAAGCAATCCTACGCTTTTGCGGCCAGCTCCCAAAAAAGCGAGTTGAAAAATGGAGCTCAGGGGCACTGCAAATCACAAACCTGCAGAGTTAGAAATGATAACTCTCGCCCACAAAAATATTGAGGGAAGGCAATGAAGAGGATTTGAAAGCAAGGCAGAATTGCAGGAAACAGATTTCAGGAGGTAGATTCGAATCGCCTGTAAAGCACAGGAAAAGCGACAAAACCTCCACAATGATGCCCTTGGCCAAAAAGGGCGTATGCGTTTTTTCCTGAATATATTCAGGAAAAAACGCATACGCCCTTTTTGGCCAACCAAGCAACCTGGAAAGGCAAATCAGCGCTACAAAGAAGTCTCGCTTCCCATCGGTCAAAATGGCCATGCTGAATAAAGTGTCAAAACCAGAAATGCAGGAGAGGCCATGGAGAAATGGGAGCCTTGCTACGCTGTTGGGCGGGATGTAAATTGCCAACAGCCACTCTGGAGAAGTGTAAGGTGTGTCCTGAAACATCTAAAAAACTCGGCTTAGAGAGCATAGGGCACTTCCACTCACGGGTGTCTAATTTGGGAAAACTAAAAATCAGCAAGGCACAGGCACTCCAAAGTTTACGGTTGCTCTGTTGACAAGAACCTCCACTTCATTCCACCTTAAATATCCCAGGAAGGAGAAAAATGGATAAAGAAGTTGTGGTCCTTAGGTACAATGGAATATCACTCAGCCATGAAATCAACGTCATAAGGCTAGTAGCAGCATGATGAGTGGATTCAGGTACGACGGTTCTAACTGAAATAAGTCACACAGAAAAAGACACTAGTCATAAGATATCACTTATAGAGGGAATGTACAAACCGCTACACTTGAACTGAATTACAAAACAGAACAGAGTCACACATTTAGAAAACACACTATGGCTGCCTAACGGGAAAGGTGAGGTGGGGTGATGCCTAAAACAAGGGTTTCAAATTAGCTCAGATACCGTTCCATAAACCCAATATGTAATAGACAAGACCTACTCCTTGCTCAGTGAAGTGGACTCAACACCCCCTATTCACCGCCCAAGAATAGATCTGACTAGTAAGAATCTTCAAACCTATGTATTGATATCTCTCTGTAAGTGAGTCAAGTGGGAGTAAAGCGGCATAAACACAGCAGTGAAAAGCAGCTAAACCCCATTAGGAACATCAATTACTTTTAAAAACCCGTGAAACAAAGACAGTGAAAGAGAGAGAAATTCTTACAAAATTCGTTCAGGGGCTGTGATGCCACCTGGATTGACCATATCTAGACCCACAGCTGACTGAGACATAAGGGTGGACACTCTTGGGGCTGAGAGGTTTGGTGAGGTTGGGTGAGCAAACGCAGACCCTTTAAAGTAATACTGCGTGGTACCCGTCCCATGGGTCCCAAATCTCCAGGTTCAAGGGCATCTTCCTACATCGAAAACATGCATGAGAAACCCAGAAGATGGTACACCGTGTGATCGGGAAAGGTTTCTAAAACGCACCTCATTTCTCATCTCCTTGTGCTCGGGTTCGCCATTCCAGCCGCTTTACTAGCAATCTCCCTCCTTGGAGAATCAGCACGTTTAACCTCCTGTTCCGTACAGGTTGCAATTTGTCCTGAGGATGAACGGGAAGAGGGGGAACCAATGAGCGACTAGCTCTAGGTGTTGGGACAGGCACAGGTCACTCTATTTTCCCATCAGGAAGAAGAATTAACCGCAGGCTCAGCCTGCCGCCCGGAACCAGAATAGGGCCTGAAGCAATCCTACGCTTTTGCGGCCAGCTCCCAAAAAAGCGAGTTGAAAAATGGAGCTTAGGGGCACTGCAAATCACAAACCTGCAGAGTGATAAATGATAACTCTCGCCCACAAAAATATTGAGGGAAGGCAACGAAGAGGATTTGAAAGCAAGGCAGAATTGCAGGAAACAGATTTCAGGAGGTAGATTCGAATCGCCTGTAAAGCACAGGAAAAGCGGCAAAACCTCGACAATGATGCCCTTGGCCTAAAAGGGCGTATGCGTTTTTTCCTGAATATATTCAGGAAAAAACGCATACGCCCTTTTTGGCCAACCAAGCAACCTGGAAAGGCAAATCAGCGCTACAAAGAAGTCTCGCTTCCCATCGGTCAAAAGGGCCATGCTGAATAAAGTGTCAAAACCAGAAATGCAGGAGAGGCCATGGAGAAATGGGAGCCTTCCTACGCTGATGGGCGGGATGTAAATTGCCAACAGCCACTCTGGAGAAGTGTACGGTGTGTCCTGAAACATCTAAAAAACTCGGCTTAGAGAGCATAGGGCACTTCCACTCATGGGCGTCTAATTTGGGAAAACTAAAAATCAGCAAGGCACAGGCACTCCAAAGTTTAGGGTTGCTCTCTTGACAAGAACCTCCACTTCATTCCACCTTAAATATCCCAGGAAAGAGAAAAATGGATAAAGAAGTTGTGGTCCTTAGGTACAATGGAATATCACTCAGCCATGAAATCAACGTCATAAGGCTAGTAGCAGCATGATGAGTGGATTCAGGTACGACGGTTCTAAGTGAAATAAGTCACACAGAAAAAGACACTAATCAGAAGATATCACTTATAGAGGGAATGTAAAAACCGCTACACTTGAACTGAATTACAAAACAGAACAGAGTCACACATTTAGAAAACACACTATGGCTGCCTAACGGGAAAGGTGAGGTGGGGTGATGCCTAAAACAAGGGTTTCAAATTAGCTCAGATACCGTTCCATAAACCCAATATGTAATAGACAAGACCTACTGCTTGCTCAGTGAACTGGACTCAACACCCCCTATTCACCGCCCAAGAATATATCTGACTAGTAAGAATCTTCAAACCTATGTATTGATATCTCTCCGTAAGTGAGTCAAGTGGGAGTAAAGCGGCATAAACACAGCAGTGAAAAGCAGCTAAACCCCATTAGGAAAATCAATTACTTTTAAAAACCCGTGAAACAAAGACAGTGAAAGAGAGAGAAATTCTTACAAAATTCGTTCAGGGGCTGTGATGCCACCTGGATTGACCATATCTAGACCCACAGCTGACTGAGACATAAGGGTGGACACTCTTGGGGCTGAGAGTTTTGGTGAGGTTGGGTGAGCAAACGCAGACCCTTTAAAGTAATACTGCGTGGTACCCGTCCCATGGTTCCCAAATCTCCAGGTTCAAGGGCATCTTCCTACATCGAAAACATGCATGAGAAACCCAGAAGAGGGTACACCGTGTGATCGGGAAAGGTTTCTAAAACGCACCTCATTTCTCATCTCCTTGTGCTCGGGTTCGCCATTCCAGCCGCTTTACTAGCAATCTCCCTCCTTGGAGAATCAGCACGTTTAACCTCCTGTTCCGTACAGGTTGCAATTTGTCCTGAGGATGAACGGGAAGAGGGGAACCAATGAGCGACTAGCTCTAGGTTTTGGGACAGGCACAGGTCACTCTATTTTCCCATCAGGAAGAAGAATTAACCGCAGGCTCAGCCTGCCGCCCGGAACCAGAATAGGGCCTGAAGCAATCCTACGCTTTTGCGGCCAGCTCCCAAAAAAGCGAGTTGAAAAATGGAGCTTAGGGGCACTGCAAATCACAAACCTGCAGAGTGATAAATGATAACTCTCGCCCACAAAAATATTGAGGGAAGGCAACGAAGAGGATTTGAAAGCAAGGCAGAATTGCAGGAAACAGATTTCAGGAGGTAGATTCGAATCGCCTGTAAAGCACAGGAAAAGCGGCAAAACCTCGACAATGATGCCCTTGGCCTAAAAGGGCGTATGCGTTTTTTCCTGAATATATTCAGGAAAAAACGCATACGCCCTTTTTGGCCAACCAAGCAACCTGGAAAGGCAAATCAGCGCTACAAAGAAGTCTCGCTTCCCATCGGTCAAAAGGGCCATGCTGAATAAAGTGTCAAAACCAGAAATGCAGGAGAGGCCATGGAGAAATGGGAGCCTTGCTACGCTGATGGGCGGGATGTAAATTGCCAACAGCCACTCTGGAGAAGTGTACGGTGTGTCCTGAAACATCTAAAAAACTCGGCTTAGAGAGCATAGGGCACTTCCACTCATGGGCGTCTAATTTGGGAAAACTAAAAATCAGCAAGGCACAGGCACTCCAAAGTTTAGGGTTGCTCTGTTGACAAGAACCTCCACTTCATTCCACCTTAAATATCCCAGGAAGGAGAAAAATGGATAAAGAAGTTGTGGTCCTTAGGTACAATGGAATATCACTCAGCCATGAAATCAACGTCATAAGGCTAGTAGCAGCATGATGAGTGGATTCAGGTACGACGGTTCTAAGTGAAATAAGTCACACAGAAAAAGGCACTAATCAGAAGATATCACTTATAGAGGGAATGTAAAAACCGCTACACTTGAACTGAATTACAAAACAGAACAGAGTCACACATTTAGAAAACACACTATGGCTGCCTAACGGGAAAGGTGAGGTGGGGTGATGCCTAAAACAAGGGTTTCAAATTAGCTCAGATACCGTTCCATAAACCCAATATGTAATAGACAAGACCTACTGCTTGCTCAGTGAACTGGACTCAACACCCCCTATTCATCGCCCAAGAATATATCTGACTAGTAAGAATCTTCAAACCTATGTATTGATATCTCTCCGTAAGTGAGTCAAGTGGGAGTAAAGCGGCATAAACACAGCAGTGAAAAGCAGCTAAACCCCATTAGGAAAATCAATTACTTTTAAAAACCCGTGAAACAAAGACAGTGAAAGAGAGAGAAATTCTTACAAAATTCGTTCAGGGGCTGTGATGCCACCTGGATTGACCATATCTAGACCCACAGCTGACTGAGACATAAGGGTGGACACTCTTGGGGCTGAGAGTTTTGGTGAGGTTGGGTGAGCAAACGCAGACCCTTTAAAGTAATACTGCGTGGTACCCGTCCCATGGGTCCCAAATCTCCAGGTTCAAGGGCATCTTCCTACATCGAAAACATGCATGAGAAGCCCAGAAGAGGGTACACCGTGTGATCGGGAAAGGTTTCTAAAACGCACCTCATTTCTCATCTCCTTGTGCTCGGGTTCGCCATTCCAGCCGCTTTACTAGCAATCTCCCTCCTTGGAGAATCAGCACGTTTAACCTCCTGTTCCGTACAGGTTGCAGTTTGTCCTGAGGATGAACGGGAAGAGGGGAACCAATGAGCGACTAGCTCTAGGTGTTGGGAAAGGCACAGGTCACTCTATTTTCCCATCAGGAAGAAGAATTAACCACAGGCTCAGCCTGCCGCCCGGAACCAGAATAGGGCCTGAAGCAATCCTACGCTTTTGGGGCCAGCTCCCAAAAAAGCGAGTTGAAAAATTGAGCTCAGGGGCACTGCAAATCACAAACCTGCAGAGTTAGAAATGATAACTCTCGCCCACAAAAATATTGAGGGAAGGCAATGAAGAGGATTTGAAAGCAAGGCAGAATTGCAGGAAACAGATTTCAGGAGGTAGATTCGAATCGCCTGTAAAGCACAGGAAAAGCGACAAAACCTCGACAATGATGCCCTTGGCCTAAAAGGGCGTATGCGTTTTTTCCTGAATATATTCAGGAAAAAACGCATACGCCCTTTTTGGCCAACCAAGCAACCTGGAAAGGCAAATCAGCGCTACAAAGAAGTCTCGCTTCCCATCGGTCAAAATGGCCATGCTGAATAAAGTGTCAAAACCAGAAATGCAGGAGAGGCCATGGAGAAATGGGAGCCTTGCTACGCTGTTGGGCGGGATGTAAATTGCCAACAGCCACTCTGGAGAAGTGTAAGGTGTGTCCTGAAACATCTAAAAAACTCGGCTTAGAGAGCATAGGGCACTTCCACTCACGGGCGTCTAATTTGGGAAAACTAAAAATCAGCAAGGCACAGGCACTCCAAAGTTTGCGGTTGCTCTGTTGACAAGAACCTCCACTTCATTCCACCTTAAATATCCCAGGAAGGAGAAAAATGGATAAAGAAGTTGTGGTCCTTAGGTACAATGGAATATCACTCAGCCATGAAATCAACGTCATAAGGCTAGTAGCAGCATGATGAGTGGATTCAGGTACGACGGTTCTAAGTGAAATAAGTCACACAGAAAAAGACACTAGTCATAAGATATCACTTATAGAGGGAATGTACAAACCGCTACACTTGAACTGAATTACAAAACAGAACAGAGTCACACATTTAGAAAACACACTATGGCTGCCTAACGGGAAAGGTGAGGTGGGGTGATGCCTAAAACAAGGGTTTCAAATTAGCTCAGATACCGTTCCATAAACCCAATATGTAATAGACAAGACCTACTCCTTGCTCAGTGAAGTGGACTCAACACCCCCTATTCACCGCCCAAGAATAGATCTGACTAGTAAGAATCTTCAAACCTATGTATTGATATCTCTCTGTAAGTGAGTCAAGTGGGAGTAAAGCGGCATAAACACAGCAGTGAAAAGCAGCTAAACCCCATTAGGAAAATCAATTACTTTTAAAAACCCGTGAAACAAAGACAGTGAAAGAGAGAGAAATTCTTACAAAATTCGTTCAGGGGCTGTGATGCCACCTGGATTGACCATATCTAGACCCACAGCTGACTGAGACATAAGGGTGGACACTCTTGGGGCTGAGAGGTTTGGTGAGGTTGGGTGAGCAAACGCAGACCCTTTAAAGTAATACTGCGTGGTACCCGTCCCATGGGTCCCAAATCTCCAGGTTCAAGGGCATCTTCCTACATCGAAAACATGCATGAGAAACCCAGAAGATGGTACACCGTGTGATCGGGAAAGGTTTCTAAAACGCACCTCATTTCTCATCTCCTTGTGCTCGGGTTCGCCATTCCAGCCGCTTTACTAGCAATCTCCCTCCTTGGAGAATCAGCACGTTTAACCTCCTGTTCCGTACAGGTTGCAATTTGTCCTGAGGATGAACGGGAAGAGGGGGAACCAATGAGCGACTAGCTCTAGGTGTTGGGACAGGCACAGGTCACTCTATTTTCCCATCAGGAAGAAGAATTAACCGCAGGCTCAGCCTGCCGCCCGGAACCAGAATAGGGCCTGAAGCAATCCTACACTTTTGCGGCCAGCTCCCAAAAAAGCGAGTTGAAAAATGGAGCTTAGGGGCACTGCAAATCACAAACCTGCAGAGTGATAAATGATAACTCTCGCCCACAAAAATATTGAGGGAAGGCAACGAAGAGGATTTGAAAGCAAGGCAGAATTGCAGGAAACAGATTTCAGGAGGTAGATTCGAATCGCCTGTAAAGCACAGGAAAAGCGGCAAAACCTCGACAATGATGCCCTTGGCCTAAAAGGGCGTATGCGTTTTTTCCTGAATATATTCAGGAAAAAACGCATACGCCCTTTTTGGCCAACCAAGCAACCTGGAAAGGCAAATCAGCGCTACAAAGAAGTCTCGCTTCCCATCGGTCAAAAGGGCCATGCTGAATAAAGTGTCAAAACCAGAAATGCAGGAGAGGCCATGGAGAAATGGGAGCCTTGCTACGCTGATGGGCGGGATGTAAATTGCCAACAGCCACTCTGGAGAAGTGTACGGTGTGTCCTGAAACATCTAAAAAACTCGGCTTAGAGAGCATAGGGCACTTCCACTCATGGGCGTCTAATTTGGGAAAACTAAAAATCAGCAAGGCACAGGCACTCCAAAGTTTAGGGTTGCTCTCTTGACAAGAACCTCCACTTCATTCCACCTTAAATATCCCAGGAAAGAGAAAAATGGATAAAGAAGTTGTGGTCCTTAGGTACAATGGAATATCACTCAGCCATGAAATCAACGTCATAAGGCTAGTAGCAGCATGATGAGTGGATTCAGGTACGACGGTTCTAAGTGAAATAAGTCACACAGAAAAAGACACTAATCAGAAGATATCACTTATAGAGGGAATGTAAAAACCGCTACACTTGAACTGAATTACAAAACAGAACAGAGTCACACATTTAGAAAACACACTATGGCTGCCTAACGGGAAAGGTGAGGTGGGGTGATGCCTAAAACAAGGGTTTCAAATTAGCTCAGATACCGTTCCATAAACCCAATATGTAATAGACAAGACCTACTGCTTGCTCAGTGAACTGGACTCAACACCCCCTATTCACCGCCCAAGAATATATCTGACTAGTAAGAATCTTCAAACCTATGTATTGATATCTCTCCGTAAGTGAGTCAAGTGGGAGTAAAGCGGCATAAACACAGCAGTGAAAAGCAGCTAAACCCCATTAGGAAAATCAATTACTTTTAAAAACCCGTGAAACAAAGACAGTGAAAGAGAGAGAAATTCTTACAAAATTCGTTCAGGGGCTGTGATGCCACCTGGATTGACCATATCTAGACCCACAGCTGACTGAGACATAAGGGTGGACACTCTTGGGGCTGAGAGTTTTGGTGAGGTTGGGTGAGCAAACGCAGACCCTTTAAAGTAATACTGCGTGGTACCCGTCCCATGGGTCCCAAATCTCCAGGTTCAAGGGCATCTTCCTACATCGAAAACATGCATGAGAAACCCAGAAGAGGGTACACCGTGTGATCGGGAAAGGTTTCTAAAACGCACCTCATTTCTCATCTCCTTGTGCTCGGGTTCGCCATTCCAGCCGCTTTACTAGCAATCTCCCTCCTTGGAGAATCAGCACGTTTAACCTCCTGTTCCGTACAGGTTGCAATTTGTCCTGAGGATGAACGGGAAGAGGGGAACCAATGAGCGACTAGCTCTAGGTTTTGGGACAGGCACAGGTCACTCTATTTTCCCATCAGGAAGAAGAATTAACCGCAGGCTCAGCCTGCCGCCCGGAACCAGAATAGGGCCTGAAGCAATCCTACGCTTTTGCGGCCAGCTCCCAAAAAAGCGAGTTGAAAAATGGAGCTTAGGGGCACTGCAAATCACAAACCTGCAGAGTGATAAATGATAACTCTCGCCCACAAAAATATTGAGGGAAGGCAACGAAGAGGATTTGAAAGCAAGGCAGAATTGCAGGAAACAGATTTCAGGAGGTAGATTCGAATCGCCTGTAAAGCACAGGAAAAGCGGCAAAACCTCGACAATGATGCCCTTGGCCTAAAAGGGCGTATGCGTTTTTTCCTGAATATATTCAGGAAAAAACGCATACGCCCTTTTTGGCCAACCAAGCAACCTGGAAAGGCAAATCAGCGCTACAAAGAAGTCTCGCTTCCCATCGGTCAAAAGGGCCATGCTGAATAAAGTGTCAAAACCAGAAATGCAGGAGAGGCCATGGAGAAATGGGAGCCTTGCTACGCTGATGGGCGGGATGTAAATTGCCAACAGCCACTCTGGAGAAGTGTACGGTGTGTCCTGAAACATCTAAAAAACTCGGCTTAGAGAGCATAGGGCACTTCCACTCATGGGCGTCTAATTTGGGAAAACTAAAAATCAGCAAGGCACAGGCACTCCAAAGTTTAGGGTTGCTCTGTTGACAAGAACCTCCACTTCATTCCACCTTAAATATCCCAGGAAGGAGAAAAATGGATAAAGAAGTTGTGGTCCTTAGGTACAATGGAATATCACTCAGCCATGAAATCAACGTCATAAGGCTAGTAGCAGCATGATGAGTGGATTCAGGTACGACGGTTCTAAGTGAAATAAGTCACACAGAAAAAGGCACTAATCAGAAGATATCACTTATAGAGGGAATGTAAAAACCGCTACACTTGAACTGAATTACAAAACAGAACAGAGTCACACATTTAGAAAACACACTATGGCTGCCTAACGGGAAAGGTGAGGTGGGGTGATGCCTAAAACAAGGGTTTCAAATTAGCTCAGATACCGTTCCATAAACCCAATATGTAATAGACAAGACCTACTGCTTGCTCAGTGAACTGGACTCAACACCCCCTATTCATCGCCCAAGAATATATCTGACTAGTAAGAATCTTCAAACCTATGTATTGATATCTCTCCGTAAGTGAGTCAAGTGGGAGTAAAGCGGCATAAACACAGCAGTGAAAAGCAGCTAAACCCCATTAGGAAAATCAATTACTTTTAAAAACCCGTGAAACAAAGACAGTGAAAGAGAGAGAAATTCTTACAAAATTCGTTCAGGGGCTGTGATGCCACCTGGATTGACCATATCTAGACCCACAGCTGACTGAGACATAAGGGTGGACACTCTTGGGGCTGAGAGTTTTGGTGAGGTTGGGTGAGCAAACGCAGACCCTTTAAAGTAATACTGCGTGGTACCCGTCCCATGGGTCCCAAATCTCCAGGTTCAAGGGCATCTTCCTACATCGAAAACATGCATGAGAAGCCCAGAAGAGGGTACACCGTGTGATCGGGAAAGGTTTCTAAAACGCACCTCATTTCTCATCTCCTTGTGCTCGGGTTCGCCATTCCAGCCGCTTTACTAGCAATCTCCCTCCTTGGAGAATCAGCACGTTTAACCTCCTGTTCCGTACAGGTTGCAGTTTGTCCTGAGGATGAACGGGAAGAGGGGAACCAATGAGCGACTAGCTCTAGGTGTTGGGAAAGGCACAGGTCACTCTATTTTCCCATCAGGAAGAAGAATTAACCACAGGCTCAGCCTGCCGCCCGGAACCAGAATAGGGCCTGAAGCAATCCTACGCTTTTGCGGCCAGCTCCCAAAAAAGCGAGTTGAAAAATTGAGCTCAGGGGCACTGCAAATCACAAACCTGCAGAGTTAGAAATGATAACTCTCGCCCACAAAAATATTGAGGGAAGGCAATGAAGAGGATTTGAAAGCAAGGCAGAATTGCAGGAAACAGATTTCAGGAGGTAGATTCGAATCGCCTGTAAAGCACAGGAAAAGCGACAAAACCTCGACAATGATGCCCTTGGCCTAAAAGGGCGTATGCGTTTTTTCCTGAATATATTCAGGAAAAAACGCATACGCCCTTTTTGGCCAACCAAGCAACCTGGAAAGGCAAATCAGCGCTACAAAGAAGTCTCGCTTCCCATCGGTCAAAATGGCCATGCTGAATAAAGTGTCAAAACCAGAAATGCAGGAGAGGCCATGGAGAAATGGGAGCCTTGCTACGCTGTTGGGCGGGATGTAAATTGCCAACAGCCACTCTGGAGAAGTGTAAGGTGTGTCCTGAAACATCTAAAAAACTCGGCTTAGAGAGCATAGGGCACTTCCACTCACGGGCGTCTAATTTGGGAAAACTAAAAATCAGCAAGGCACAGGCACTCCAAAGTTTGCGGTTGCTCTGTTGACAAGAACCTCCACTTCATTCCACCTTAAATATCCCAGGAAGGAGAAAAATGGATAAAGAAGTTGTGGTCCTTAGGTACAATGGAATATCACTCAGCCATGAAATCAACGTCATAAGGCTAGTAGCAGCATGATGAGTGGATTCAGGTACGACGGTTCTAAGTGAAATAAGTCACACAGAAAAAGACACTAGTCATAAGATATCACTTATAGAGGGAATGTACAAACCGCTACACTTGAACTGAATTACAAAACAGAACAGAGTCACACATTTAGAAAACACACTATGGCTGCCTAACGGGAAAGGTGAGGTGGGGTGATGCCTAAAACAAGGGTTTCAAATTAGCTCAGATACCGTTCCATAAACCCAATATGTAATAGACAAGACCTACTCCTTGCTCAGTGAAGTGGACTCAACACCCCCTATTCACCGCCCAAGAATATATCTGACTAGTAAGAATCTTCATACCTATGTATTGATATCTCTCTGGAAGTGAGTCAAGTGGGTGTAAAGCGGCATAAACACAGCAGTGAAAAGCAGCTAAACCCCATTAGGAAAATCAATTACTTTTAAAAACCCGTGAAACAAAGACAGTGAAAGAGAGAGAAATTCTTACAAAATTCGTTCAGGGGCTGTGATGCCACCTGGATTGACCATATGTAGACCCACAGCTGAGTGAGACATAAGGGTGGACACTCTTGGGGCTGAGAGGTTTGGTGAGGTTGGGTGAGCAAACGCAGACCCTTTAAAGTAATACTGCGTGGTACCCGTCCCATGGGTCCCAAATCTCCAGGTTCAAGGGCATCTTCCTACATCGAAAACATGCATGAGAAACCCAGAAGATGGTACACCGTGTGATCGGGAAAGGTTTCTAAAACGCACCTCATTTCTCATCTCCTTGTGCTCGGGTTCGCCATTCCAGCCGCTTTACTAGCAAACTCCCTCCTTGGAGAATCAGCACGTTTAACCTCCTATTCCGTACAGGTTGCAATTTGTCCTGAGGATGAACGGGAAGAGGGGGAACCAATGAGCGACTAGCTCTAGGCGTTGGGACAGGCACAGGTCACTCTATTTTACCATCAGGAAGAAGAATTAACCACAGGCTCAGGCTGCCGCCCGGAACCAGAATAGGGCCTGAAGCAATCCTACGCTTTTGCGGCCAGCTCCCAAAAAGGCGAGTTGAAAAATGGAGCTCAGGGGCACTGCAAATCACAAACCTGTAGAGTTATAAATGATAACTCTCGCCCACAAAAATATTGAGGGAAGGCAACGAAGAGGATTTGAAAGCAAGGCAGAATTGCAGGAAACAGATTTCAGGAGGTAGATTCAAATCGCCTTTAAAGCACAGGAAAAGCGGCAAACCTCGACAATGATGCCCTTGGCCAAAAAGGGCGTATGCGTTTTTTCCTGAATGTATTCAGGAAAAAACGCATACGCCCTTTTTGGCCAACCAAGCAACCTGGAAAGGCAAATCAGCGCTACAAAGAAGTCTCGCTTCCCATCGGTCAAAAGGGCCATGCTGAATAAAGTGTCAAAACCAGAAATGCAGGAGAGGCCATGGAGAAATGGGAGCCTTGCTACGCTGATGGGCGGGATGTAAATTGCCAACAGCCACTCTGGAGAAGTGTACGGTGTGTCCTGAAACATCTAAAAAAACTCGGCTTAGAGAGCATAGGGCACTTCCACTCATGGGCGTCTAATTTGGGAAAAATAAAAATCAGCAAGGCACAGGCGCTCCAAAGTTTACGGTTGCTCTGTTGACAAGAACCTCCACTTCATTCCACCTTAAATATCCCAGGAAGGAGAAAAATGGATAAAGAAGTTGTGGTCCTTAGGTACATTGGAATATCACTCAGCCATGAAATCAACGTCATAAGGCTAGTAGCAACATGATGAGTGGATTCAGGTACGACGGTTCTAAGTGAAATAAGTCACACAGAAAAAGACACTAGTCATAAGATATCACTTATAGAGGGAATGTACAAACCGCTACACTTGAAGTGAATTACAAAACAGAACAGAGTCACACATTTAGAAAACACACTATGGCTGCCTAACGGGAAAGGTGAGGTGGGGTGATGCATAAAACAAGGGTTTCAAATTAGCTCAGATACCGTTCCATAAACCCAATATGTAATAGACAAGACCTACTCCTTGCTCAGTGAAGTGGACTCAACACCCCCTATTCACCGCCCAAGAATATATCTGACTAGTAAGAATCTTCAAACCTATGTATTGATATCTCTCTGGAAGTGAGTCAAGTGGGTGTAAAGCGGCATAAACACAGCAGTGAAAAGCAGCTAAACCCCATTAGGAAAATCAATTACTTTTATAAACCCGTGAAACAAAGACAGTGAAAGAGAGAGAAATTCTTACAAAATTCGTTCAGGGGCTGTGATGCCACCTGGATTGACCATATCTAGACCCACAGCTGAGTGAGACATAAGGGTGGACACTCTTGGGGCTGAGAGGTTTGGTGAGGTTGGGTGAGCAAACGCAGACCCTTTAAAGTAATACTGCGTGGTACCCGTCCCATGGGTCCCAAATCTCCAGGTTCAAGGGCATCTTCCTACATCGAAAACATGCATGAGAAACCCAGAACATGGTACACCGTGTGATCGGGAAAGGTTTCTAAAACGCACCTCATTTCTCATCTCCTTGTGCTCGGGTTCGCCATTCCAGCCGCTTTACTAGCAATCTCCCTCCTTCGAGAATCAGCACGTTTAACCTCCTGTTCCGTACAGGTTGCAATTTGTCCTGAGGATGAACGGGAAGGGGGGGAACCAATGAGCGAGTAGCTCTAGGTGTTGGGACAGGCACAGGTCACTCTATTTTCCCATCAGGAAGAAGAATTAACCACAGGCTCAGGCTGCCGCCCGGAACCAGAATTGGGCCTGAAGCAATCCTACGATTTGCGGCCAGCTCCCAAAAAAGCGAGTTGAAAAATGGAGCTCAGGGGCACTGCAAATCACAAACCTGCAGAGTTATAAATGATAACTCTCGCCCACAAAAATATTGAGGGAAGACAACGAAGAGGATTTGAAAGCAAGGCAGAATTGCAGGAAACAGATTTCAGGAGGTAGATTCGCATCGCCTTTAAAGCACAGGAAAAGCGGCAAAACCTCGACAATGATGCCCTTGGCCAAAAAGGGCGTATGCGTTTTTTCCTGAATATATTCAGGAAAAAACGCATACGCCCTTTTTGGCCAACCAAGCAACCTGGAAAGGCAAATCAGCGCTACAAAGAAGTCTCGCTTCCCATCGGTCAAAAGGGCCATGCTGAATAAAGTGTCAAAACCAGAAATGCAGGAGAGGCCATGGACAAATGGGAGCCTTGCTACGCTGATGGGCGGGATGTAAATTGCCAACAGCCACTCTGGAGAAGTGTACGGTGTGTCCTGAAACATCTAAAAAACTCGGCTTAGAGAGCATAGGGCACTTCCACTCATGGGTGTCTAATTTGGGAAAACTAAAAATCAGCAAGGCACAGGCACTCCAAAGTTTAGGGTTGCTCTGTTGAGAAGAACCTCCACTTCATTCCACCTTAAATATCCCAGGAAGGAGAAAAATGGATAAAGAAGTTGTAGTCCTTAGGTACAATGCAATATCACTCAGCCATGAAATCAACGTCATAAGGCTAGTAGCAGCATGATGAGTGGATTCAGGTACGACGGTTCTAAGTGAAATAAGTCACACAGAAAAAGACACTAGTCATGAGATATCACTTATAGAGGGAATGTACAAACCGCTACACTTGAAGTGAATTACAAAACAGAACAGAGTCACACATTTAGAAAACACACTATGGCTGCCTAACGGGAAAGGTGAGGTGGTGTGATGCATAAAACAAGGGTTTCAAATTAGCTCAGATACCGTTCCATAAACCCAATATGTAATAGACAAGACCTACTCCTTGCTCAGTGAAGTGGCCTCAACACCCCCTATTCACCGCCCAAGAATATATCTGACTAGTAAGAATCTTCAAACCTATGTATTGATATCTCTCTGGAAGTGAGTCAAGTGGGTGTAAAGCGGCATAAACACAGCAGTGAAAAGCAGCTAAACCCCATTAGGAAAATCAATTACTTTTAAAAACCCGTGAAACAAAGACAGTGAAAGAGAGAGAAATTCTTACAAAATTCGTTCAGGGGCTGTGATGCCACCTGGATTGACCATATGTAGACCCACAGCTGAGTGAGACATAAGGGTGGACACTCTTGGGGCTGAGAGGTTTGGTGAGGTTGGGTGAGCAAACGCAGACCCTTTAAAGTAATACTGCGTGGTACCCGTCCCATGGGTCCCAAATCTCCAGGTTCAAGGGCATCTTCCTACATCGAAAACATGCATGAGTAACCCAGAAGATGGTACACCGTGTGATCGGGAAAGGTTTCTAAAACGCACCTCATTTCTCATCTCCTTGTGCTCGGGTTCGCCATTCCAGCCGCTTTACTAGCAAACTCCCTCCTTGGAGAATCAGCACGTTTAACCTCCTATTCCGTACAGGTTGCAATTTGTCCTGAGGATGAACGGGAAGAGGGGGAACCAATGAGCGACTAGCTCTAGGCGTTGGGACAGGCACAGGTCACTCTATTTTACCATCAGGAAGAAGAATTAACCACAGGCTCAGGCTGCCGCCCGGAACCAGAATAGGGCCTGAAGCAATCCTACGCTTTTGCGGCCAGCTCCCAAAAAGGCGAGTTGAAAAATGGAGCTCAGGGGCACTGCAAATCACAAACCTGTAGAGTTATAAATGATAACTCTCGCCCACAAAAATATTGAGGGAAGGCAACGAAGAGGATTTGAAAGCAAGGCAGAATTGCAGGAAACAGATTTCAGGAGGTAGATTCAAATCGCCTTTAAAGCACAGGAAAAGCGGCAAACCTCGACAATGATGCCCTTGGCCAAAAAGGGCGTATGCGTTTTTTCCTGAATGTATTCAGGAAAAAACGCATACGCCCTTTTTGGCCAACCAAGCAACCTGGAAAGGCAAATCAGCGCTACAAAGAAGTCTCGCTTCCCATCGGTCAAAAGGGCCATGCTGAATAAAGTGTCAAAACCAGAAATGCAGGAGAGGCCATGGAGAAATGGGAGCCTTGCTACGCTGATGGGCGGGATGTAAATTGCCAACAGCCACTCTGGAGAAGTGTACGGTGTGTCCTGAAACATCTAAAAAAACTCGGCTTAGAGAGCATAGGGCACTTCCACTCATGGGCGTCTAATTTGGGAAAAATAAAAATCAGCAAGGCACAGGCGCTCCAAAGTTTACGGTTGCTCTGTTGACAAGAACCTCCACTTCATTCCACCTTAAATATCCCAGGAAGGAGAAAAATGGATAAAGAAGTTGTGGTCCTTAGGTACATTGGAATATCACTCAGCCATGAAATCAACGTCATAAGGCTAGTAGCAACATGATGAGTGGATTCAGGTACGACGGTTCTAAGTGAAATAAGTCACACAGAAAAAGACACTAGTCATAAGATATCACTTATAGAGGGAATGTACAAACCGCTACACTTGAAGTGAATTACAAAACAGAACAGAGTCACACATTTAGAAAACACACTATGGCTGCCTAACGGGAAAGGTGAGGTGGGGTGATGCATAAAACAAGGGTTTCAAATTAGCTCAGATACCGTTCCATAAACCCAATATGTAATAGACAAGACCTACTCCTTGCTCAGTGAAGTGGACTCAACACCCCCTATTCACCGCCCAAGAATATATCTGACTAGTAAGAATCTTCAAACCTATGTATTGATATCTCTCTGGAAGTGAGTCAAGTGGGTGTAAAGCGGCATAAACACAGCAGTGAAAAGCAGCTAAACCCCATTAGGAAAATCAATTACTTTTATAAACCCGTGAAACAAAGACAGTGAAAGAGAGAGAAATTCTTACAAAATTCGTTCAGGGGCTGTGATGCCACCTGGATTGACCATATCTAGACCCACAGCTGAGTGAGACATAAGGGTGGACACTCTTGGGGCTGAGAGGTTTGGTGAGGTTGGGTGAGCAAACGCAGACCCTTTAAAGTAATACTGCGTGGTACCCGTCCCATGGGTCCCAAATCTCCAGGTTCAAGGGCATCTTCCTACATCGAAAACATGCATGAGAAACCCAGAACATGGTACACCGTGTGATCGGGAAAGGTTTCTAAAACGCACCTCATTTCTCATCTCCTTGTGCTCGGGTTCGCCATTCCAGCCGCTTTACTAGCAATCTCCCTCCTTCGAGAATCAGCACGTTTAACCTCCTGTTCCGTACAGGTTGCAATTTGTCCTGAGGATGAACGGGAAGGGGGGGAACCAATGAGCGAGTAGCTCTAGGTGTTGGGACAGGCACAGGTCACTCTATTTTCCCATCAGGAAGAAGAATTAACCACAGGCTCAGGCTGCCGCCCGGAACCAGAATTGGGCCTGAAGCAATCCTACGATTTGCGGCCAGCTCCCAAAAAAGCGAGTTGAAAAATGGAGCTCAGGGGCACTGCAAATCACAAACCTGCAGAGTTATAAATGATAACTCTCGCCCACAAAAATATTGAGGGAAGACAACGAAGAGGATTTGAAAGCAAGGCAGAATTGCAGGAAACAGATTTCAGGAGGTAGATTCGAATCGCCTTTAAAGCACAGGAAAAGCGGCAAAACCTCGACAATGATGCCCTTGGCCAAAAAGGGCGTATGCGTTTTTTCCTGAATATATTCAGGAAAAAACGCATACGCCCTTTTTGGCCAACCAAGCAACCTGGAAAGGCAAATCAGCGCTACAAAGAAGTCTCGCTTCCCATCGGTCAAAAGGGCCATGCTGAATAAAGTGTCAAAACCAGAAATGCAGGAGAGGCCATGGACAAATGGGAGCCTTGCTACGCTGATGGGCGGGATGTAAATTGCCAACAGCCACTCTGGAGAAGTGTACGGTGTGTCCTGAAACATCTAAAAAACTCGGCTTAGAGAGCATAGGGCACTTCCACTCATGGGTGTCTAATTTGGGAAAACTAAAAATCAGCAAGGCACAGGCACTCCAAAGTTTAGGGTTGCTCTGTTGAGAAGAACCTCCACTTCATTCCACCTTAAATATCCCAGGAAGGAGAAAAATGGATAAAGAAGTTGTAGTCCTTAGGTACAATGCAATATCACTCAGCCATGAAATCAACGTCATAAGGCTAGTAGCAGCATGATGAGTGGATTCAGGTACGACGGTTCTAAGTGAAATAAGTCACACAGAAAAAGACACTAGTCATGAGATATCACTTATAGAGGGAATGTACAAACCGCTACACTTGAAGTGAATTACAAAACAGAACAGAGTCACACATTTAGAAAACACACTATGGCTGCCTAACGGGAAAGGTGAGGTGGTGTGATGCATAAAACAAGGGTTTCAAATTAGCTCAGATACCGTTCCATAAACCCAATATGTAATAGACAAGACCTACTCCTTGCTCAGTGAAGTGGCCTCAACACCCCCTATTCACCGCCCAAGAATATATCTGACTAGTAAGAATCTTCAAACCTATGTATTGATATCTCTCTGGAAGTGAGTCAAGTGGGTGTAAAGCGGCATAAACACAGCAGTGAAAAGCAGCTAAACCCCATTAGGAAAATCAATTACTTTTAAAAACCCGTGAAACAAAGACAGTGAAAGAGAGAGAAATTCTTACAAAATTCGTTCAGGGGCTGTGATGCCACCTGGATTGACCATATGTAGACCCACAGCTGAGTGAGACATAAGGGTGGACACTCTTGGGGCTGAGAGGTTTGGTGAGGTTGGGTGAGCAAACGCAGACCCTTTAAAGTAATACTGCGTGGTACCCGTCCCATGGGTCCCAAATCTCCAGGTTCAAGGGCATCTTCCTACATCGAAAACATGCATGAGTAACCCAGAAGATGGTACACCGTGTGATCGGGAAAGGTTTCTAAAACGCACCTCATTTCTCATCTCCTTGTGCTCGGGTTCGCCATTCCAGCCGCTTTACTAGCAAACTCCCTCCTTGGAGAATCAGCACGTTTAACCTCCTATTCCGTACAGGTTGCAATTTGTCCTGAGGATGAACGGGAAGAGGGGGAACCAATGAGCGACTAGCTCTAGGCGTTGGGACAGGCACAGGTCACTCTATTTTACCATCAGGAAGAAGAATTAACCACAGGCTCAGGCTGCCGCCCGGAACCAGAATAGGGCCTGAAGCAATCCTACGCTTTTGCGGCCAGCTCCCAAAAAGGCGAGTTGAAAAATGGAGCTCAGGGGCACTGCAAATCACAAACCTGTAGAGTTATAAATGATAACTCTCGCCCACAAAAATATTGAGGGAAGGCAACGAAGAGGATTTGAAAGCAAGGCAGAATTGCAGGAAACAGATTTCAGGAGGTAGATTCAAATCGCCTTTAAAGCACAGGAAAAGCGGCAAACCTCGACAATGATGCCCTTGGCCAAAAAGGGCGTATGCGTTTTTTCCTGAATGTATTCAGGAAAAAACGCATACGCCCTTTTTGGCCAACCAAGCAACCTGGAAAGGCAAATCAGCGCTACAAAGAAGTCTCGCTTCCCATCGGTCAAAAGGGCCATGCTGAATAAAGTGTCAAAACCAGAAATGCAGGAGAGGCCATGGAGAAATGGGAGCCTTGCTACGCTGATGGGCGGGATGTAAATTGCCAACAGCCACTCTGGAGAAGTGTACGGTGTGTCCTGAAACATCTAAAAAACTCGGCTTAGAGAGCATAGGGCACTTCCACTCATGGGCGTCTAATTTGGGAAAAATAAAAATCAGCAAGGCACAGGCGCTCCAAAGTTTACGGTTGCTCTGTTGACAAGAACCTCCACTTCATTCCACCTTAAATATCCCAGGAAGGAGAAAAATGGATAAAGAAGTTGTGGTCCTTAGGTACATTGGAATATCACTCAGCCATGAAATCAACGTCATAAGGCTAGTAGCAACATGATGAGTGGATTCAGGTACGACGGTTCTAAGTGAAATAAGTCACACAGAAAAAGACACTAGTCATAAGATATCACTTATAGAGGGAATGTACAAACCGCTACACTTGAAGTGAATTACAAAACAGAACAGAGTCACACATTTAGAAAACACACTATGGCTGCCTAACGGGAAAGGTGAGGTGGGGTGATGCATAAAACAAGGGTTTCAAATTAGCTCAGATACCGTTCCATAAACCCAATATGTAATAGACAAGACCTACTCCTTGCTCAGTGAAGTGGACTCAACACCCCCTATTCACCGCCCAAGAATATATCTGACTAGTAAGAATCTTCAAACCTATGTATTGATATCTCTCTGGAAGTGAGTCAAGTGGGTGTAAAGCGGCATAAACACAGCAGTGAAAAGCAGCTAAACCCCATTAGGAAAATCAATTACTTTTATAAACCCGTGAAACAAAGACAGTGAAAGAGAGAGAAATTCTTACAAAATTCGTTCAGGGGCTGTGATGCCACCTGGATTGACCATATCTAGACCCACAGCTGAGTGAGACATAAGGGTGGACACTCTTGGGGCTGAGAGGTTTGGTGAGGTTGGGTGAGCAAACGCAGACCCTTTAAAGTAATACTGCGTGGTACCCGTCCCATGGGTCCCAAATCTCCAGGTTCAAGGGCATCTTCCTACATCGAAAACATGCATGAGAAACCCAGAACATGGTACACCGTGTGATCGGGAAAGGTTTCTAAAACGCACCTCATTTCTCATCTCCTTGTGCTCGGGTTCGCCATTCCAGCCGCTTTACTAGCAATCTCCCTCCTTCGAGAATCAGCACGTTTAACCTCCTGTTCCGTACAGGTTGCAATTTGTCCTGAGGATGAACGGGAAGGGGGGGAACCAATGAGCGAGTAGCTCTAGGTGTTGGGACAGGCACAGGTCACTCTATTTTCCCATCAGGAAGAAGAATTAACCACAGGCTCAGGCTGCCGCCCGGAACCAGAATTGGGCCTGAAGCAATCCTACGATTTGCGGCCAGCTCCCAAAAAAGCGAGTTGAAAAATGGAGCTCAGGGGCACTGCAAATCACAAACCTGCAGAGTTATAAATGATAACTCTCGCCCACAAAAATATTGAGGGAAGACAACGAAGAGGATTTGAAAGCAAGGCAGAATTGCAGGAAACAGATTTCAGGAGGTAGATTCGAATCGCCTTTAAAGCACAGGAAAAGCGGCAAAACCTCGACAATGATGCCCTTGGCCAAAAAGGGCGTATGCGTTTTTTCCTGAATATATTCAGGAAAAAACGCATACGCCCTTTTTGGCCAACCAAGCAACCTGGAAAGGCAAATCAGCGCTACAAAGAAGTCTCGCTTCCCATCGGTCAAAAGGGCCATGCTGAATAAAGTGTCAAAACCAGAAATGCAGGAGAGGCCATGGACAAATGGGAGCCTTGCTACGCTGATGGGCGGGATGTAAATTGCCAACAGCCACTCTGGAGAAGTGTACGGTGTGTCCTGAAACATCTAAAAAACTCGGCTTAGAGAGCATAGGGCACTTCCACTCATGGGTGTCTAATTTGGGAAAACTAAAAATCAGCAAGGCACAGGCACTCCAAAGTTTAGGGTTGCTCTGTTGAGAAGAACCTCCACTTCATTCCACCTTAAATATCCCAGGAAGGAGAAAAATGGATAAAGAAGTTGTAGTCCTTAGGTACAATGCAATATCACTCAGCCATGAAATCAACGTCATAAGGCTAGTAGCAGCATGATGAGTGGATTCAGGTACGACGGTTCTAAGTGAAATAAGTCACACAGAAAAAGACACTAGTCATGAGATATCACTTATAGAGGGAATGTACAAACCGCTACACTTGAAGTGAATTACAAAACAGAACAGAGTCACACATTTAGAAAACACACTATGGCTGCCTAACGGGAAAGGTGAGGTGGTGTGATGCATAAAACAAGGGTTTCAAATTAGCTCAGATACCGTTCCATAAACCCAATATGTAATAGACAAGACCTACTCCTTGCTCAGTGAAGTGGCCTCAACACCCCCTATTCACCGCCCAAGAATATATCTGACTAGTAAGAATCTTCAAACCTATGTATTGATATCTCTCTGGAAGTGAGTCAAGTGGGTGTAAAGCGGCATAAACACAGCAGTGAAAAGCAGCTAAACCCCATTAGGAAAATCAATTACTTTTAAAAACCCGTGAAACAAAGACAGTGAAAGAGAGAGAAATTCTTACAAAATTCGTTCAGGGGCTGTGATGCCACCTGGATTGACCATATGTAGACCCACAGCTGAGTGAGACATAAGGGTGGACACTCTTGGGGCTGAGAGGTTTGGTGAGGTTGGGTGAGCAAACGCAGACCCTTTAAAGTAATACTGCGTGGTACCCGTCCCATGGGTCCCAAATCTCCAGGTTCAAGGGCATCTTCCTACATCGAAAACATGCATGAGTAACCCAGAAGATGGTACACCGTGTGATCGGGAAAGGTTTCTAAAACGCACCTCATTTCTCATCTCCTTGTGCTCGGGTTCGCCATTCCAGCCGCTTTACTAGCAAACTCCCTCCTTGGAGAATCAGCACGTTTAACCTCCTATTCCGTACAGGTTGCAATTTGTCCTGAGGATGAACGGGAAGAGGGGGAACCAATGAGCGACTAGCTCTAGGCGTTGGGACAGGCACAGGTCACTCTATTTTACCATCAGGAAGAAGAATTAACCACAGGCTCAGGCTGCCGCCCGGAACCAGAATAGGGCCTGAAGCAATCCTACGCTTTTGCGGCCAGCTCCCAAAAAGGCGAGTTGAAAAATGGAGCTCAGGGGCACTGCAAATCACAAACCTGTAGAGTTATAAATGATAACTCTCGCCCACAAAAATATTGAGGGAAGGCAACGAAGAGGATTTGAAAGCAAGGCAGAATTGCAGGAAACAGATTTCAGGAGGTAGATTCAAATCGCCTTTAAAGCACAGGAAAAGCGGCAAACCTCGACAATGATGCCCTTGGCCAAAAAGGGCGTATGCGTTTTTTCCTGAATGTATTCAGGAAAAAACGCATACGCCCTTTTTGGCCAACCAAGCAACCTGGAAAGGCAAATCAGCGCTACAAAGAAGTCTCGCTTCCCATCGGTCAAAAGGGCCATGCTGAATAAAGTGTCAAAACCAGAAATGCAGGAGAGGCCATGGAGAAATGGGAGCCTTGCTACGCTGATGGGCGGGATGTAAATTGCCAACAGCCACTCTGGAGAAGTGTACGGTGTGTCCTGAAACATCTAAAAAAACTCGGCTTAGAGAGCATAGGGCACTTCCACTCATGGGCGTCTAATTTGGGAAAAATAAAAATCAGCAAGGCACAGGCGCTCCAAAGTTTACGGTTGCTCTGTTGACAAGAACCTCCACTTCATTCCACCTTAAATATCCCAGGAAGGAGAAAAATGGATAAAGAAGTTGTGGTCCTTAGGTACATTGGAATATCACTCAGCCATGAAATCAACGTCATAAGGCTAGTAGCAACATGATGAGTGGATTCAGGTACGACGGTTCTAAGTGAAATAAGTCACACAGAAAAAGACACTAGTCATAAGATATCACTTATAGAGGGAATGTACAAACCGCTACACTTGAAGTGAATTACAAAACAGAACAGAGTCACACATTTAGAAAACACACTATGGCTGCCTAACGGGAAAGGTGAGGTGGGGTGATGCATAAAACAAGGGTTTCAAATTAGCTCAGATACCGTTCCATAAACCCAATATGTAATAGACAAGACCTACTCCTTGCTCAGTGAAGTGGACTCAACACCCCCTATTCACCGCCCAAGAATATATCTGACTAGTAAGAATCTTCAAACCTATGTATTGATATCTCTCTGGAAGTGAGTCAAGTGGGTGTAAAGCGGCATAAACACAGCAGTGAAAAGCAGCTAAACCCCATTAGGAAAATCAATTACTTTTATAAACCCGTGAAACAAAGACAGTGAAAGAGAGAGAAATTCTTACAAAATTCGTTCAGGGGCTGTGATGCCACCTGGATTGACCATATCTAGACCCACAGCTGAGTGAGACATAAGGGTGGACACTCTTGGGGCTGAGAGGTTTGGTGAGGTTGGGTGAGCAAACGCAGACCCTTTAAAGTAATACTGCGTGGTACCCGTCCCATGGGTCCCAAATCTCCAGGTTCAAGGGCATCTTCCTACATCGAAAACATGCATGAGAAACCCAGAACATGGTACACCGTGTGATCGGGAAAGGTTTCTAAAACGCACCTCATTTCTCATCTCCTTGTGCTCGGGTTCGCCATTCCAGCCGCTTTACTAGCAATCTCCCTCCTTCGAGAATCAGCACGTTTAACCTCCTGTTCCGTACAGGTTGCAATTTGTCCTGAGGATGAACGGGAAGGGGGGGAACCAATGAGCGAGTAGCTCTAGGTGTTGGGACAGGCACAGGTCACTCTATTTTCCCATCAGGAAGAAGAATTAACCACAGGCTCAGGCTGCCGCCCGGAACCAGAATTGGGCCTGAAGCAATCCTACGATTTGCGGCCAGCTCCCAAAAAAGCGAGTTGAAAAATGGAGCTTAGGGGCACTGCAAATCACAAACCTGCAGAGTTATAAATGATAACTCTCGCCCACAAAAATATTGAGGGAAGACAACGAAGAGGATTTGAAAGCAAGGCAGAATTGCAGGAAACAGATTTCAGGAGGTAGATTCGCATCGCCTTTAAAGCACAGGAAAAGCGGCAAAACCTCGACAATGATGCCCTTGGCCAAAAAGGGCGTATGCGTTTTTTCCTGAATATATTCAGGAAAAAACGCATACGCCCTTTTTGGCCAACCAAGCAACCTGGAAAGGCAAATCAGCGCTACAAAGAAGTCTCGCTTCCCATCGGTCAAAAGGGCCATGCTGAATAAAGTGTCAAAACCAGAAATGCAGGAGAGGCCATGGACAAATGGGAGCCTTGCTACGCTGATGGGCGGGATGTAAATTGCCAACAGCCACTCTGGAGAAGTGTACGGTGTGTCCTGAAACATCTAAAAAACTCGGCTTAGAGAGCATAGGGCACTTCCACTCATGGGTGTCTAATTTGGGAAAACTAAAAATCAGCAAGGCACAGGCACTCCAAAGTTTAGGGTTGCTCTGTTGAGAAGAACCTCCACTTCATTCCACCTTAAATATCCCAGGAAGGAGAAAAATGGATAAAGAAGTTGTAGTCCTTAGGTACAATGCAATATCACTCAGCCATGAAATCAACGTCATAAGGCTAGTAGCAGCATGATGAGTGGATTCAGGTACGACGGTTCTAAGTGAAATAAGTCACACAGAAAAAGACACTAGTCATGAGATATCACTTATAGAGGGAATGTACAAACCGCTACACTTGAAGTGAATTACAAAACAGAACAGAGTCACACATTTAGAAAACACACTATGGCTGCCTAACGGGAAAGGTGAGGTGGTGTGATGCATAAAACAAGGGTTTCAAATTAGCTCAGATACCGTTCCATAAACCCAATATGTAATAGACAAGACCTACTCCTTGCTCAGTGAAGTGGCCTCAACACCCCCTATTCACCGCCCAAGAATATATCTGACTAGTAAGAATCTTCAAACCTATGTATTGATATCTCTCTGGAAGTGAGTCAAGTGGGTGTAAAGCGGCATAAACACAGCAGTGAAAAGCAGCTAAACCCCATTAGGAAAATCAATTACTTTTAAAAACCCGTGAAACAAAGACAGTGAAAGAGAGAGAAATTCTTACAAAATTCGTTCAGGGGCTGTGATGCCACCTGGATTGACCATATCTAGACCCACAGCTGAGTGAGACATAAGGGTGGACACTCTTGGGGCTGAGAGGTTTGGTGAGGTTGGGTGAGCAAACGCAGACCCTTTAAAGTAATACTGCGTGGTACCCGTCCCATGGGTCCCAAATCTCCAGGTTCAAGGGCATCTTCCTACATCGAAAACATGCATGAGTAACCCAGAAGATGGTACACCGTGTGATCGGGAAAGGTTTCTAAAACGCACCTCATTTCTCATCTCCTTGTGCTCGGGTTCGCCATTCCAGCCGCTTTACTAGCAAACTCCCTCCTTGGAGAATCAGCACGTTTAACCTCCTATTCCGTACAGGTTGCAATTTGTCCTGAGGATGAACGGGAAGAGGGGGAACCAATGAGCGACTAGCTCTAGGCGTTGGGACAGGCACAGGTCACTCTATTTTACCATCAGGAAGAAGAATTAACCACAGGCTCAGGCTGCCGCCCGGAACCAGAATAGGGCCTGAAGCAATCCTACGCTTTTGCGGCCAGCTCCCAAAAAGGCGAGTTGAAAAATGGAGCTCAGGGGCACTGCAAATCACAAACCTGTAGAGTTATAAATGATAACTCTCGCCCACAAAAATATTGAGGGAAGGCAACGAAGAGGATTTGAAAGCAAGGCAGAATTGCAGGAAACAGATTTCAGGAGGTAGATTCAAATCGCCTTTAAAGCACAGGAAAAGCGGCAAACCTCGACAATGATGCCCTTGGCCAAAAAGGGCGTATGCGTTTTTTCCTGAATGTATTCAGGAAAAAACGCATACGCCCTTTTTGGCCAACCAAGCAACCTGGAAAGGCAAATCAGCGCTACAAAGAAGTCTCGCTTCCCATCGGTCAAAAGGGCCATGCTGAATAAAGTGTCAAAACCAGAAATGCAGGAGAGGCCATGGAGAAATGGGAGCCTTGCTACGCTGATGGGCGGGATGTAAATTGCCAACAGCCACTCTGGAGAAGTGTACGGTGTGTCCTGAAACATCTAAAAAAACTCGGCTTAGAGAGCATAGGGCACTTCCACTCATGGGCGTCTAATTTGGGAAAAATAAAAATCAGCAAGGCACAGGCGCTCCAAAGTTTACGGTTGCTCTGTTGACAAGAACCTCCACTTCATTCCACCTTAAATATCCCAGGAAGGAGAAAAATGGATAAAGAAGTTGTGGTCCTTAGGTACATTGGAATATCACTCAGCCATGAAATCAACGTCATAAGGCTAGTAGCAACATGATGAGTGGATTCAGGTACGACGGTTCTAAGTGAAATAAGTCACACAGAAAAAGACACTAGTCATAAGATATCACTTATAGAGGGAATGTACAAACCGCTACACTTGAAGTGAATTACAAAACAGAACAGAGTCACACATTTAGAAAACACACTATGGCTGCCTAACGGGAAAGGTGAGGTGGGGTGATGCATAAAACAAGGGTTTCAAATTAGCTCAGATACCGTTCCATAAACCCAATATGTAATAGACAAGACCTACTCCTTGCTCAGTGAAGTGGACTCAACACCCCCTATTCACCGCCCAAGAATATATCTGACTAGTAAGAATCTTCAAACCTATGTATTGATATCTCTCTGGAAGTGAGTCAAGTGGGTGTAAAGCGGCATAAACACAGCAGTGAAAAGCAGCTAAACCCCATTAGGAAAATCAATTACTTTTATAAACCCGTGAAACAAAGACAGTGAAAGAGAGAGAAATTCTTACAAAATTCGTTCAGGGGCTGTGATGCCACCTGGATTGACCATATCTAGACCCACAGCTGAGTGAGACATAAGGGTGGACACTCTTGGGGCTGAGAGGTTTGGTGAGGTTGGGTGAGCAAACGCAGACCCTTTAAAGTAATACTGCGTGGTACCCGTCCCATGGGTCCCAAATCTCCAGGTTCAAGGGCATCTTCCTACATCGAAAACATGCATGAGAAACCCAGAACATGGTACACCGTGTGATCGGGAAAGGTTTCTAAAACGCACCTCATTTCTCATCTCCTTGTGCTCGGGTTCGCCATTCCAGCCGCTTTACTAGCAATCTCCCTCCTTCGAGAATCAGCACGTTTAACCTCCTGTTCCGTACAGGTTGCAATTTGTCCTGAGGATGAACGGGAAGGGGGGGAACCAATGAGCGAGTAGCTCTAGGTGTTGGGACAGGCACAGGTCACTCTATTTTCCCATCAGGAAGAAGAATTAACCACAGGCTCAGGCTGCCGCCCGGAACCAGAATTGGGCCTGAAGCAATCCTACGATTTGCGGCCAGCTCCCAAAAAAGCGAGTTGAAAAATGGAGCTCAGGGGCACTGCAAATCACAAACCTGCAGAGTTATAAATGATAACTCTCGCCCACAAAAATATTGAGGGAAGACAACGAAGAGGATTTGAAAGCAAGGCAGAATTGCAGGAAACAGATTTCAGGAGGTAGATTCGAATCGCCTTTAAAGCACAGGAAAAGCGGCAAAACCTCGACAATGATGCCCTTGGCCAAAAAGGGCGTATGCGTTTTTTCCTGAATATATTCAGGAAAAAACGCATACGCCCTTTTTGGCCAACCAAGCAACCTGGAAAGGCAAATCAGCGCTACAAAGAAGTCTCGCTTCCCATCGGTCAAAAGGGCCATGCTGAATAAAGTGTCAAAACCAGAAATGCAGGAGAGGCCATGGACAAATGGGAGCCTTGCTACGCTGATGGGCGGGATGTAAATTGCCAACAGCCACTCTGGAGAAGTGTACGGTGTGTCCTGAAACATCTAAAAAACTCGGCTTAGAGAGCATAGGGCACTTCCACTCATGGGTGTCTAATTTGGGAAAACTAAAAATCAGCAAGGCACAGGCACTCCAAAGTTTAGGGTTGCTCTGTTGAGAAGAACCTCCACTTCATTCCACCTTAAATATCCCAGGAAGGAGAAAAATGGATAAAGAAGTTGTAGTCCTTAGGTACAATGCAATATCACTCAGCCATGAAATCAACGTCATAAGGCTAGTAGCAGCATGATGAGTGGATTCAGGTACGACGGTTCTAAGTGAAATAAGTCACACAGAAAAAGACACTAGTCATGAGATATCACTTATAGAGGGAATGTACAAACCGCTACACTTGAAGTGAATTACAAAACAGAACAGAGTCACACATTTAGAAAACACACTATGGCTGCCTAACGGGAAAGGTGAGGTGGTGTGATGCATAAAACAAGGGTTTCAAATTAGCTCAGATACCGTTCCATAAACCCAATATGTAATAGACAAGACCTACTCCTTGCTCAGTGAAGTGGCCTCAACACCCCCTATTCACCGCCCAAGAATATATCTGACTAGTAAGAATCTTCAAACCTATGTATTGATATCTCTCTGGAAGTGAGTCAAGTGGGTGTAAAGCGGCATAAACACAGCAGTGAAAAGCAGCTAAACCCCATTAGGAAAATCAATTACTTTTAAAAACCCGTGAAACAAAGACAGTGAAAGAGAGAGAAATTCTTACAAAATTCGTTCAGGGGCTGTGATGCCACCTGGATTGACCATATGTAGACCCACAGCTGAGTGAGACATAAGGGTGGACACTCTTGGGGCTGAGAGGTTTGGTGAGGTTGGGTGAGCAAACGCAGACCCTTTAAAGTAATACTGCGTGGTACCCGTCCCATGGGTCCCAAATCTCCAGGTTCAAGGGCATCTTCCTACATCGAAAACATGCATGAGTAACCCAGAAGATGGTACACCGTGTGATCGGGAAAGGTTTCTAAAACGCACCTCATTTCTCATCTCCTTGTGCTCGGGTTCGCCATTCCAGCCGCTTTACTAGCAAACTCCCTCCTTGGAGAATCAGCACGTTTAACCTCCTATTCCGTACAGGTTGCAATTTGTCCTGAGGATGAACGGGAAGAGGGGGAACCAATGAGCGACTAGCTCTAGGCGTTGGGACAGGCACAGGTCACTCTATTTTACCATCAGGAAGAAGAATTAACCACAGGCTCAGGCTGCCGCCCGGAACCAGAATAGGGCCTGAAGCAATCCTACGCTTTTGCGGCCAGCTCCCAAAAAGGCGAGTTGAAAAATGGAGCTCAGGGGCACTGCAAATCACAAACCTGTAGAGTTATAAATGATAACTCTCGCCCACAAAAATATTGAGGGAAGGCAACGAAGAGGATTTGAAAGCAAGGCAGAATTGCAGGAAACAGATTTCAGGAGGTAGATTCAAATCGCCTTTAAAGCACAGGAAAAGCGGCAAACCTCGACAATGATGCCCTTGGCCAAAAAGGGCGTATGCGTTTTTTCCTGAATGTATTCAGGAAAAAACGCATACGCCCTTTTTGGCCAACCAAGCAACCTGGAAAGGCAAATCAGCGCTACAAAGAAGTCTCGCTTCCCATCGGTCAAAAGGGCCATGCTGAATAAAGTGTCAAAACCAGAAATGCAGGAGAGGCCATGGAGAAATGGGAGCCTTGCTACGCTGATGGGCGGGATGTAAATTGCCAACAGCCACTCTGGAGAAGTGTACGGTGTGTCCTGAAACATCTAAAAAAACTCGGCTTAGAGAGCATAGGGCACTTCCACTCATGGGCGTCTAATTTGGGAAAAATAAAAATCAGCAAGGCACAGGCGCTCCAAAGTTTACGGTTGCTCTGTTGACAAGAACCTCCACTTCATTCCACCTTAAATATCCCAGGAAGGAGAAAAATGGATAAAGAAGTTGTGGTCCTTAGGTACATTGGAATATCACTCAGCCATGAAATCAACGTCATAAGGCTAGTAGCAACATGATGAGTGGATTCAGGTACGACGGTTCTAAGTGAAATAAGTCACACAGAAAAAGACACTAGTCATAAGATATCACTTATAGAGGGAATGTACAAACCGCTACACTTGAAGTGAATTACAAAACAGAACAGAGTCACACATTTAGAAAACACACTATGGCTGCCTAACGGGAAAGGTGAGGTGGGGTGATGCATAAAACAAGGGTTTCAAATTAGCTCAGATACCGTTCCATAAACCCAATATGTAATAGACAAGACCTACTCCTTGCTCAGTGAAGTGGACTCAACACCCCCTATTCACCGCCCAAGAATATATCTGACTAGTAAGAATCTTCAAACCTATGTATTGATATCTCTCTGGAAGTGAGTCAAGTGGGTGTAAAGCGGCATAAACACAGCAGTGAAAAGCAGCTAAACCCCATTAGGAAAATCAATTACTTTTATAAACCCGTGAAACAAAGACAGTGAAAGAGAGAGAAATTCTTACAAAATTCGTTCAGGGGCTGTGATGCCACCTGGATTGACCATATCTAGACCCACAGCTGAGTGAGACATAAGGGTGGACACTCTTGGGGCTGAGAGGTTTGGTGAGGTTGGGTGAGCAAACGCAGACCCTTTAAAGTAATACTGCGTGGTACCCGTCCCATGGGTCCCAAATCTCCAGGTTCAAGGGCATCTTCCTACATCGAAAACATGCATGAGAAACCCAGAACATGGTACACCGTGTGATCGGGAAAGGTTTCTAAAACGCACCTCATTTCTCATCTCCTTGTGCTCGGGTTCGCCATTCCAGCCGCTTTACTAGCAATCTCCCTCCTTCGAGAATCAGCACGTTTAACCTCCTGTTCCGTACAGGTTGCAATTTGTCCTGAGGATGAACGGGAAGGGGGGGAACCAATGAGCGAGTAGCTCTAGGTGTTGGGACAGGCACAGGTCACTCTATTTTCCCATCAGGAAGAAGAATTAACCACAGGCTCAGGCTGCCGCCCGGAACCAGAATTGGGCCTGAAGCAATCCTACGATTTGCGGCCAGCTCCCAAAAAAGCGAGTTGAAAAATGGAGCTTAGGGGCACTGCAAATCACAAACCTGCAGAGTTATAAATGATAACTCTCGCCCACAAAAATATTGAGGGAAGACAACGAAGAGGATTTGAAAGCAAGGCAGAATTGCAGGAAACAGATTTCAGGAGGTAGATTCGCATCGCCTTTAAAGCACAGGAAAAGCGGCAAAACCTCGACAATGATGCCCTTGGCCAAAAAGGGCGTATGCGTTTTTTCCTGAATATATTCAGGAAAAAACGCATACGCCCTTTTTGGCCAACCAAGCAACCTGGAAAGGCAAATCAGCGCTACAAAGAAGTCTCGCTTCCCATCGGTCAAAAGGGCCATGCTGAATAAAGTGTCAAAACCAGAAATGCAGGAGAGGCCATGGACAAATGGGAGCCTTGCTACGCTGATGGGCGGGATGTAAATTGCCAACAGCCACTCTGGAGAAGTGTACGGTGTGTCCTGAAACATCTAAAAAACTCGGCTTAGAGAGCATAGGGCACTTCCACTCATGGGTGTCTAATTTGGGAAAACTAAAAATCAGCAAGGCACAGGCACTCCAAAGTTTAGGGTTGCTCTGTTGAGAAGAACCTCCACTTCATTCCACCTTAAATATCCCAGGAAGGAGAAAAATGGATAAAGAAGTTGTAGTCCTTAGGTACAATGCAATATCACTCAGCCATGAAATCAACGTCATAAGGCTAGTAGCAGCATGATGAGTGGATTCAGGTACGACGGTTCTAAGTGAAATAAGTCACACAGAAAAAGACACTAGTCATGAGATATCACTTATAGAGGGAATGTACAAACCGCTACACTTGAAGTGAATTACAAAACAGAACAGAGTCACACATTTAGAAAACACACTATGGCTGCCTAACGGGAAAGGTGAGGTGGGGTGATGCATAAAACAAGGGTTTCAAATTAGCTCAGATACCGTTCCATAAACCCAATATGTAATAGACAAGACCTACTCCTTGCTCAGTGAAGTGGCCTCAACACCCCCTATTCACCGCCCAAGAATATATCTGACTAGTAAGAATCTTCAAACCTATGTATTGATATCTCTCTGGAAGTGAGTCAAGTGGGTGTAAAGCGGCATAAACACAGCAGTGAAAAGCAGCTAAACCCCATTAGGAAAATCAATTACTTTTAAAAACCCGTGAAACAAAGACAGTGAAAGAGAGAGAAATTCTTACAAAATTCGTTCAGGGGCTGTGATGCCACCTGGATTGACCATATGTAGACCCACAGCTGAGTGAGACATAAGGGTGGACACTCTTGGGGCTGAGAGGTTTGGTGAGGTTGGGTGAGCAAACGCAGACCCTTTAAAGTAATACTGCGTGGTACCCGTCCCATGGGTCCCAAATCTCCAGGTTCAAGGGCATCTTCCTACATCGAAAACATGCATGAGTAACCCAGAAGATGGTACACCGTGTGATCGGGAAAGGTTTCTAAAACGCACCTCATTTCTCATCTCCTTGTGCTCGGGTTCGCCATTCCAGCCGCTTTACTAGCAAACTCCCTCCTTGGAGAATCAGCACGTTTAACCTCCTATTCCGTACAGGTTGCAATTTGTCCTGAGGATGAACGGGAAGAGGGGGAACCAATGAGCGACTAGCTCTAGGCGTTGGGACAGGCACAGGTCACTCTATTTTACCATCAGGAAGAAGAATTAACCACAGGCTCAGGCTGCCGCCCGGAACCAGAATAGGGCCTGAAGCAATCCTACGCTTTTGCGGCCAGCTCCCAAAAAGGCGAGTTGAAAAATGGAGCTCAGGGGCACTGCAAATCACAAACCTGTAGAGTTATAAATGATAACTCTCGCCCACAAAAATATTGAGGGAAGGCAACGAAGAGGATTTGAAAGCAAGGCAGAATTGCAGGAAACAGATTTCAGGAGGTAGATTCAAATCGCCTTTAAAGCACAGGAAAAGCGGCAAACCTCGACAATGATGCCCTTGGCCAAAAAGGGCGTATGCGTTTTTTCCTGAATGTATTCAGGAAAAAACGCATACGCCCTTTTTGGCCAACCAAGCAACCTGGAAAGGCAAATCAGCGCTACAAAGAAGTCTCGCTTCCCATCGGTCAAAAGGGCCATGCTGAATAAAGTGTCAAAACCAGAAATGCAGGAGAGGCCATGGAGAAATGGGAGCCTTGCTACGCTGATGGGCGGGATGTAAATTGCCAACAGCCACTCTGGAGAAGTGTACGGTGTGTCCTGAAACATCTAAAAAAACTCGGCTTAGAGAGCATAGGGCACTTCCACTCATGGGCGTCTAATTTGGGAAAAATAAAAATCAGCAAGGCACAGGCGCTCCAAAGTTTACGGTTGCTCTGTTGACAAGAACCTCCACTTCATTCCACCTTAAATATCCCAGGAAGGAGAAAAATGGATAAAGAAGTTGTGGTCCTTAGGTACATTGGAATATCACTCAGCCATGAAATCAACGTCATAAGGCTAGTAGCAACATGATGAGTGGATTCAGGTACGACGGTTCTAAGTGAAATAAGTCACACAGAAAAAGACACTAGTCATAAGATATCACTTATAGAGGGAATGTACAAACCGCTACACTTGAAGTGAATTACAAAACAGAACAGAGTCACACATTTAGAAAACACACTATGGCTGCCTAACGGGAAAGGTGAGGTGGGGTGATGCATAAAACAAGGGTTTCAAATTAGCTCAGATACCGTTCCATAAACCCAATATGTAATAGACAAGACCTACTCCTTGCTCAGTGAAGTGGACTCAACACCCCCTATTCACCGCCCAAGAATATATCTGACTAGTAAGAATCTTCAAACCTATGTATTGATATCTCTCTGGAAGTGAGTCAAGTGGGTGTAAAGCGGCATAAACACAGCAGTGAAAAGCAGCTAAACCCCATTAGGAAAATCAATTACTTTTATAAACCCGTGAAACAAAGACAGTGAAAGAGAGAGAAATTCTTACAAAATTCGTTCAGGGGCTGTGATGCCACCTGGATTGACCATATCTAGACCCACAGCTGAGTGAGACATAAGGGTGGACACTCTTGGGGCTGAGAGGTTTGGTGAGGTTGGGTGAGCAAACGCAGACCCTTTAAAGTAATACTGCGTGGTACCCGTCCCATGGGTCCCAAATCTCCAGGTTCAAGGGCATCTTCCTACATCGAAAACATGCATGAGAAACCCAGAACATGGTACACCGTGTGATCGGGAAAGGTTTCTAAAACGCACCTCATTTCTCATCTCCTTGTGCTCGGGTTCGCCATTCCAGCCGCTTTACTAGCAATCTCCCTCCTTCGAGAATCAGCACGTTTAACCTCCTGTTCCGTACAGGTTGCAATTTGTCCTGAGGATGAACGGGAAGGGGGGGAACCAATGAGCGAGTAGCTCTAGGTGTTGGGACAGGCACAGGTCACTCTATTTTCCCATCAGGAAGAAGAATTAACCACAGGCTCAGGCTGCCGCCCGGAACCAGAATTGGGCCTGAAGCAATCCTACGATTTGCGGCCAGCTCCCAAAAAAGCGAGTTGAAAAATGGAGCTCAGGGGCACTGCAAATCACAAACCTGCAGAGTTATAAATGATAACTCTCGCCCACAAAAATATTGAGGGAAGACAACGAAGAGGATTTGAAAGCAAGGCAGAATTGCAGGAAACAGATTTCAGGAGGTAGATTCGAATCGCCTTTAAAGCACAGGAAAAGCGGCAAAACCTCGACAATGATGCCCTTGGCCAAAAAGGGCGTATGCGTTTTTTCCTGAATATATTCAGGAAAAAACGCATACGCCCTTTTTGGCCAACCAAGCAACCTGGAAAGGCAAATCAGCGCTACAAAGAAGTCTCGCTTCCCATCGGTCAAAAGGGCCATGCTGAATAAAGTGTCAAAACCAGAAATGCAGGAGAGGCCATGGACAAATGGGAGCCTTGCTACGCTGATGGGCGGGATGTAAATTGCCAACAGCCACTCTGGAGAAGTGTACGGTGTGTCCTGAAACATCTAAAAAACTCGGCTTAGAGAGCATAGGGCACTTCCACTCATGGGTGTCTAATTTGGGAAAACTAAAAATCAGCAAGGCACAGGCACTCCAAAGTTTAGGGTTGCTCTGTTGAGAAGAACCTCCACTTCATTCCACCTTAAATATCCCAGGAAGGAGAAAAATGGATAAAGAAGTTGTAGTCCTTAGGTACAATGCAATATCACTCAGCCATGAAATCAACGTCATAAGGCTAGTAGCAGCATGATGAGTGGATTCAGGTACGACGGTTCTAAGTGAAATAAGTCACACAGAAAAAGACACTAGTCATGAGATATCACTTATAGAGGGAATGTACAAACCGCTACACTTGAAGTGAATTACAAAACAGAACAGAGTCACACATTTAGAAAACACACTATGGCTGCCTAACGGGAAAGGTGAGGTGGTGTGATGCATAAAACAAGGGTTTCAAATTAGCTCAGATACCGTTCCATAAACCCAATATGTAATAGACAAGACCTACTCCTTGCTCAGTGAAGTGGCCTCAACACCCCCTATTCACCGCCCAAGAATATATCTGACTAGTAAGAATCTTCAAACCTATGTATTGATATCTCTCTGGAAGTGAGTCAAGTGGGTGTAAAGCGGCATAAACACAGCAGTGAAAAGCAGCTAAACCCATTAGGAAAATCAATTACTTTTAAAAACCCGTGAACAAAGACAGTGAAAGAGAGAGAAATTCTTACAAAATTCGTTCAGGGGCTGTGATGCCACCTGGATTGACCATATGTAGACCCACAGCTGAGTGAGACATAAGGGTGGACACTCTTGGGGCTGAGAGGTTTGGTGAGGTTGGGTGAGCAAACGCAGACCCTTTAAAGTAATACTGCGTGGTACCCGTCCCATGGGTCCCAAATCTCCAGGTTCAAGGGCATCTTCCTACATCGAAAACATGCATGAGTAACCCAGAAGATGGTACACCGTGTGATCGGGAAAGGTTTCTAAAACGCACCTCATTTCTCATCTCCTTGTGCTCGGGTTCGCCATTCCAGCCGCTTTACTAGCAAACTCCCTCCTTGGAGAATCAGCACGTTTAACCTCCTATTCCGTACAGGTTGCAATTTGTCCTGAGGATGAACGGGAAGAGGGGGAACCAATGAGCGACTAGCTCTAGGCGTTGGGACAGGCACAGGTCACTCTATTTTACCATCAGGAAGAAGAATTAACCACAGGCTCAGGCTGCCGCCCGGAACCAGAATAGGGCCTGAAGCAATCCTACGCTTTGCGGCCAGCTCCCAAAAAGGCGAGTTGAAAAATGGAGCTCAGGGGCACTGCAAATCACAAACCTGTAGAGTTATAAATGATACTCTCGCCCACAAAAATATTGAGGGAAGGCAACGAAGAGGATTTGAAAGCAAGGCAGAATTGCAGGAAACAGATTTCAGGAGGTAGATTCAAATCGCCTTTAAAGCACAGGAAAAGCGGCAAACCTCGACAATGATGCCCTTGGCCAAAAAGGGCGTATGCGTTTTTTCCTGAATGTATTCAGGAAAAAACGCATACGCCCTTTTTGGCCAACCAAGCAACCTGGAAAGGCAAATCAGCGCTACAAAGAAGTCTCGCTTCCCATCGGTCAAAAGGGCCATGCTGAATAAAGTGTCAAAACCAGAAATGCAGGAGAGGCCATGAGAAATGGGAGCCTTGCTACGCTGATGGGCGGGATGTAAATTGCCAACAGCCACTCTGGAGAAGTGTACGGTGTGTCCTGAAACATCTAAAAAACTCGGCTTAGAGAGCATAGGGCACTTCCACTCATGGGCGTCTAATTTGGAAAAATAAAAATCAGCAAGGCACAGGCGCTCCAAAGTTTACGGTTGCTCTGTTGACAAGAACCTCCACTTCATTCCACCTTAAATATCCCAGGAAGGAGAAAAATGGATAAAGAAGTTGTGGTCCTTAGGTACATTGGAATATCACTCAGCATGAAATCAACGTCATAAGGCTAGTAGCAACATGATGAGTGGATTCAGGTACGACGGTTCTAAGTGAAATAAGTCACACAGAAAAAGACACTAGTCATAAGATATCACTTATAGAGGGAATGTACAAACCGCTACACTTGAAGTGAATTACAAAACAGAACAGAGTCACACATTTAGAAAACACACTATGGCTGCCTAACGGGAAAGGTGAGGTGGGGTGATGCATAAAACAAGGGTTTCAAATTAGCTCAGATACCGTTCCATAAACCCAATATGTAATAGACAAGACCTACTCCTTGCTCAGTGAAGTGGACTCAACACCCCCTATTCACCGCCCAAGAATATATCTGACTAGTAAGAATCTTCAAACCTATGTATTGATATCTCTCTGGAAGTGAGTCAAGTGGGTGTAAAGCGGCATAAACACAGCAGTGAAAAGCAGCTAAACCCCATTAGGAAAATCAATTACTTTTATAAACCCGTGAAACAAAGACAGTGAAAGAGAGAGAAATTCTTACAAAATTCGTTCAGGGGCTGTGATGCCACCTGGATTGACCATATCTAGACCCACAGCTGAGTGAGACATAAGGGTGGACACTCTTGGGGCTGAGAGGTTTGGTGAGGTTGGGTGAGCAAACGCAGACCCTTTAAAGTAATACTGCGTGGTACCCGTCCCATGGGTCCCAAATCTCCAGGTTCAAGGGCATCTTCCTACATCGAAAACATGCATGAGAAACCAGAACATGGTACACCGTGTGATCGGGAAAGGTTTCTAAAACGCACCTCATTTCTCATCTCCTTGTGCTCGGGTTCGCCATTCCAGCCGCTTTACTAGCAATCTCCCTCCTTCGAGAATCAGCACGTTAACCTCCTGTTCCGTACAGGTTGCAATTTGTCCTGAGGATGAACGGGAAGGGGGGGGAACCAATGAGCGAGTAGCTCTAGGTGTTGGGACAGGCCACAGGTCACTCTATTTTCCCATCAGGAAGAAGAATTAACCACAGGCTCAGGCTGCGCCGGAACCAGAATTGGGCCTGAAGCAATCCTACGATTTGCGGCCAGCTCCCAAAAAAGCGAGTTGAAAAATGGAGCTCAGGGCACTGCAAATCACAAACCTGCAGAGTTATAAATGATAACTCTCGCCACAAAAATATTGAGGGAAGACAACGAAGAGGATTTGAAAGCAAGGCAGAATTGCAGGAAACAGATTTCAGGAGGTAGATTCGCATCGCCTTTAAAGCACAGGAAAAGCGGCAAAACCTCGACAATGATGCCCTTGGCCAAAAAGGGCGTATGCGTTTTTTCCTGAATATATTCAGGAAAAAACGCATACGCCCTTTTTGGCCAACCAAGCAACCTGGAAAGGCAAATCAGCGCTACAAAGAAGTCTCGCTTCCATCGGTCAAAAGGGCCATGCTGAATAAAGTGTCAAAACCAGAAATGCAGGAGAGGGCCATGGACAAATGGGAGCCTTGCTACGCTGATGGGCGGGATGTAATTGCCAACAGCCACTCTGGAGAAGTGTACGGTGTGTCCTGAAACATCTAAAAAACTCGGCTTAGAGAGCATAGGGCACTTCCACTCATGGGTGTCTAATTTGGGAAAACTAAAAATCAGCAAGGCACAGGCACTCCAAAGTTTAGGGTTGCTCTGTTGAGAAGAACCTCCACTTCATTCCACCTTAAATATCCAGGAAGGAGAAAATGGATAAAGAAGTTGTAGTCCTTAGGTACAATGCAATATCACTCAGCCATGAATCAACGTCATAAGGCTAGTAGCAGCATGATGAGTGGATTCAGGTACGACGGTTCTAAGTGAAATAAGTCACACAGAAAAAGACACTAGTCATGAGATATCACTTATAGAGGGAATGTACAAACCGCTACACTTGAAGTGAATTACAAAACAGAACAGAGTCACACATTTAGAAAACACACTATGGCTGCCTAACGGGAAAGGTGAGGTGGTGTGATGCATAAAACAAGGGTTTCAAATTAGCTCAGATACCGTTCCATAAACCCAATATGTAATAGACAAGACCTACTCCTTGCTCAGTGAAGTGGCCTCAACACCCCCTATTCACCGCCCAAGAATATATCTGACTAGTAAGAATCTTCAAACCTATGTATTGATATCTCTCTGGAAGTGAGTCAAGTGGGTGTAAAGCGGCATAAACACAGCAGTGAAAAGCAGCTAAACCCCATTAGGAAAATCAATTACTTTTAAAAACCCGTGAAACAAAGACAGTGAAAGAGAGAGAAATTCTTACAAAATTCGTTCAGGGGCTGTGATGCCACCTGGATTGACCATATGTAGACCACAGCTGAGTGAGACATAAGGGTGGACACTCTTGGGGCTGAGAGGTTTGGTGAGGTTGGGTGAGCAAACGCAGACCCTTTAAAGTAATACTGCGTGGTACCCGTCCCATGGGTCCCAAATCTCCAGGTTCAAGGGCATCTTCCTACATCGAAAACATGCATGAGTAACCCAGAAGATGGTACACCGTGTGATCGGGAAAGGTTTCTAAAACGCACCTCATTTCTCATCTCCTTGTGCTCGGGTTCGCCATTCCAGCCGCTTTACTAGCAAACTCCCTCCTTGGAGAATCAGCACGTTTAACCTCCTATTCCGTACAGGTTGCAATTTGTCCTGAGGATGAACGGGAAGAGGGGGAACCAATGAGCGACTAGCTCTAGGCGTTGGGACAGGCACAGGTCACTCTATTTTCCCATCAGGAAGAAGAATTAACCACAGGCTCAGGCTGCCGCCCGGAACCAGAATAGGGCCTGAAGCAATCCTACGCTTTTGCGGCCAGCTCCCAAAAAGGCGAGTTGAAAAATGGAGCTCAGGGGCACTGCAAATCACAAACCTGTAGAGTTATAAATGATAACTCTCGCCCACAAAAATATTGAGGGAAGGCAACGAAGAGGATTTGAAAGCAAGGCAGAATTGCAGGAAACAGATTTCAGGAGGTAGATTCAAATCGCCTTAAAGCACAGGAAAAGCGGCAAACCTCGACAATGATGCCCTTGCCAAAAAGGGCGTATGCGTTTTTTCCTGAATGTATTCAGGAAAAAACGCATACGCCCTTTTTGGCCAACCAAGCAACCTGGAAAGGCAAATCAGCGCTACAAAGAAGTCTCGCTTCCCATCGGTCAAAAGGGCCATGCTGAATAAAGTGTCAAAACCAGAAATGCAGGAGAGGCCATGGAGAAATGGAGCCTTGCTACGCTGATGGGCGGATGTAAATTGCCAACAGCCACTCTGGAGAAGTGTACGGTGTGTCCTGAAACATCTAAAAAAACTCGGCTTAGAGAGCATAGGGCACTTCCACTCATGGGCGTCTAATTTGGGAAAAATAAAAATCAGCAAGGCACAGGCGCTCCAAAGTTTACGGTTGCTCTGTTGACAAGAACCTCCACTTCATTCCACCTTAAATATCCCAGGAAGGAGAAAAATGGATAAAGAAGTTGTGGTCCTTAGTACATTGGAATATCACTCAGCCATGAAATCAACGTCATAAGGCTAGTAGCAACATGATGAGTGGATTCAGGATACGACGGTTCTAAGTGAAATAAGTCACACAGAAAAAGACACTAGTCATAAGATATCACTTATAGAGGGAATGTACAAACCGCTACACTTGAAGTGAATTACAAAACAGAACAGAGTCACACATTTAGAAAACACACTATGGCTGCCTAACGGGAAAGGTGAGGTGGGTGATGCATAAAACAAGGGTTTCAAATTAGCTCAGATACCGTTCCATAAACCCAATATGTAATAGACAAGACCTACTCCTTGCTCAGTGAAGTGGACTCAACACCCCCTATTCACCGCCCAAGAATATATCTGACTAGTAAGAATCTTCAAACCTATGTATTGATATCTCTCTGGAAGTGAGTCAAGTGGGTGTAAAGCGGCATAAACACAGCAGTGAAAAGCAGCTAAACCCCATTAGGAAAATCAATTACTTTTATAAACCGTGAAACAAAGACAGTGAAAGAGAGAGAAATTCTTACAAAATTCGTTCAGGGGCTGTGATGCCACCTGGATTGACCATATCTAGACCCACAGCTGAGTGAGACATAAGGGTGGACACTCTTGGGCTGAGAGGTTTGGTGAGGTTGGGTGAGCAAACGCAGACCCTTTAAAGTAATACTGCGTGGTACCCGTCCCATGGGTCCCAAATCTCCAGGTTCAAGGGCATCTTCCTACATCGAAAAACATGCATGAGAAACCCAGAACATGGTACACCGTGTGATCGGGAAAGGTTTCTAAAACGCACCTCATTTCTCATCTCCTTGTGCTCGGGTTCGCCATTCCAGCCGCTATACTAGCAATCTCCCTCCTTCGAGAATCAGCACGTTTAACCTCCTGTTCCGTACAGGTTGCAATTTGTCCTGAGGATGAACGGGAAGGGGGGGAACCAATGAGCGAGTAGCTCTAGGTGTTGGGACAGGCACAGGTCACTCTATTTTCCCATAGGAAGAAGAATTAACCACAGGCTCAGGCTGCCGCCCGGAACCAGAATTGGGCCTGAAGCAATCCTACGATTTGCGGCCAGCTCCCAAAAAAGCGAGTTGAAAAATGGAGCTCAGGGGCACTGCAAATCACAAACCTGCAGAGTTATAAATGATAACTCTCGCCCACAAAAATATGAGGGAAGACAACGAAGAGGATTTGAAAGCAAGGCAGAATTGCAGGAAACAGATTTCAGGAGGTAGATTCGAATCGCCTTTAAAGCACAGGAAAAGCGGCAAAACCTCGACAATGATGCCCTTGGCCAAAAAGGGCGTATGCGTTTTTTCCTGAATATATTCAGGAAAAAAACGCATACGCCCTTTTTGGCCAACCAAGCAACCTGGAAAGGCAAATCAGCGCTACAAAGAAGTCTCGCTTCCCATCGGTCAAAAGGGCCATGCTGAATAAAGTGTCAAAACCAGAAATGCAGGAGAGGCCATGGACAAATGGGAGCCTTGCTACGCTGATGGGCGGGATGTAAATTGCCAACAGCCACTCTGGAGAAGTGTACGGTGTGTCCTGAAACATCTAAAAAACTCGGCTTAGAGAGCATAGGGCACTTCCACTCATGGGTGTCTAATTTGGGAAAACTAAAAATCAGCAAGGCACAGGCACTCCAAAGTTTAGGGTTGCTCTGTTGAGAAGAACCTCCACTTCATTCCACCTTAAATATCCCAGGAAGGAGAAAAATGGATAAAGAAGTTGTAGTCCTTAGGTACAATGCAATATCACTCAGCCATGAAATCAACGTCATAAGGCTAGTAGCAGCATGATGAGTGGATTCAGGTACGACGGTTCTAAGTGAAATAAGTCACACAGAAAAAGACACTAGTCATGAGATATCACTTATAGAGGGAATGTACAAACCGCTACACTTGAAGTGAATTACAAAACAGAACAGAGTCACACATTTAGAAAACACACTATGGCTGCCTAACGGGAAAGGTGAGGTGGTGTGATGCATAAAACAAGGGTTTCAAATTAGCTCAGATACCGTTCCATAAACCCAATATGTAATAGACAAGACCTACTCCTTGCTCAGTGAAGTGGCCTCAACACCCCCTATTCACCGCCCAAGAATATATCTGACTAGTAAGAATCTTCAAACCTATGTATTGATATCTCTCTGGAAGTGAGTCAAGTGGGTGTAAAGCGGCATAAACACAGCAGTGAAAAGCAGCTAAACCCCATTAGGAAAATCAATTACTTTTAAAAACCCGTGAAACAAAGACAGTGAAAGAGAGAGAAATTCTTACAAAATTCGTTCAGGGGCTGTGATGCCACCTGGATTGACCATATGTAGACCCACAGCTGAGTGAGACATAAGGGTGGACACTCTTGGGGCTGAGAGGTTTGGTGAGGTTGGGTGAGCAAACGCAGACCCTTTAAAGTAATACTGCGTGGTACCCGTCCCATGGGTCCCAAATCTCCAGGTTCAAGGGCATCTTCCTACATCGAAAACATGCATGAGTAACCCAGAAGATGGTACACCGTGTGATCGGGAAAGGTTTCTAAAACGCACCTCATTTCTCATCTCCTTGTGCTCGGGTTCGCCATTCCAGCCGCTTTACTAGCAAACTCCCTCCTTGGAGAATCAGCACGTTTAACCTCCTATTCCGTACAGGTTGCAATTTGTCCTGAGGATGAACGGGAAGAGGGGGAACCAATGAGCGACTAGCTCTAGGCGTTGGGACAGGCACAGGTCACTCTATTTTACCATCAGGAAGAAGAATTAACCACAGGCTCAGGCTGCCGCCCGGAACCAGAATAGGGCCTGAAGCAATCCTACGCTTTTGCGGCCAGCTCCCAAAAAGGCGAGTTGAAAAATGGAGCTCAGGGGCACTGCAAATCACAAACCTGTAGAGTTATAAATGATAACTCTCGCCCACAAAAATATTGAGGGAAGGCAACGAAGAGGATTTGAAAGCAAGGCAGAATTGCAGGAAACAGATTTCAGGAGGTAGATTCAAATCGCCTTTAAAGCACAGGAAAAGCGGCAAACCTCGACAATGATGCCCTTGGCCAAAAAGGGCGTATGCGTTTTTTCCTGAATGTATTCAGGAAAAAACGCATACGCCCTTTTTGGCCAACCAAGCAACCTGGAAAGGCAAATCAGCGCTACAAAGAAGTCTCGCTTCCCATCGGTCAAAAGGGCCATGCTGAATAAAGTGTCAAAACCAGAAATGCAGGAGAGGCCATGGAGAAATGGGAGCCTTGCTACGCTGATGGGCGGGATGTAAATTGCCAACAGCCACTCTGGAGAAGTGTACGGTGTGTCCTGAAACATCTAAAAAAACTCGGCTTAGAGAGCATAGGGCACTTCCACTCATGGGCGTCTAATTTGGGAAAAATAAAAATCAGCAAGGCACAGGCGCTCCAAAGTTTACGGTTGCTCTGTTGACAAGAACCTCCACTTCATTCCACCTTAAATATCCCAGGAAGGAGAAAAATGGATAAAGAAGTTGTGGTCCTTAGGTACATTGGAATATCACTCAGCCATGAAATCAACGTCATAAGGCTAGTAGCAACATGATGAGTGGATTCAGGTACGACGGTTCTAAGTGAAATAAGTCACACAGAAAAAGACACTAGTCATAAGATATCACTA
>NW_027175622.1:0-86000 GCF_028021215.1 Eschrichtius robustus
GCCTGTCTGCTTGGATGATGCCCACCCCACCCATGCATCCTGGCAATTCTCCACTGCCACAGCGACACTACCGAGGAACTCACAGTGATCAAAGGCACTGTCCCCGAGGACAACAGACAGACTTTCAACAGAAAACCTTTGCCACACGAGAGGACCTGGAAACTTGAAAGGGCACAGTGGCTGTCCACGTCAGTGCACCTGGCGTCACAACAGTGCCCCCACCTCTGTCCCGCCAACGGACTGCTCCAGATACACCTCTAGCTGTTCGCAAGCCGAGTCATCCCCCCCGGGAGAAGCCCGTTCGATTTACACATTCCCAAACAAGGGAACAAAGCGGCCAAAGGGGATGTTTGCATAACTAACCATCCTCCAAGGAGGCCGGCACAGATGCGACACCATGTCGATCTTCTTCACACCTCGCAAGACACCCTTTGGGAGTCTTTCCTCTGGCAACGGGATCGCAAATCTACACAGGTTACCTACCTCACCTCATCCACTTCAACTGCCAAAGCCATCCCCTCCATAGGCAGCTGATGCCAGCCAATCACGAACATGACACATCATTGGGAAGCCGAGGCCAGCACCTGCAACCAAATTGTGATAGCCTATTCCATGACATCACAAAGGACATGTCCTCATCTTCCCTTCCCTTCCTGTGGGGGCCATCAGTGATCCACGCAGGTTGAAATACAGCACTCGTTCCTCTCCCCGCTACACGATGACCCACTTGGCATCAACACTGTGCCAGGAGTTAAAGTAGAGAAGCCAACAAGGGCAGCAGCGAGGCCTAATCCATCAGCCCCTTTCCTTCGATGCCCAACCGAGCTCAGCCGAGCCCATTGCTCCAGCCTCACTAGGCACTCAAGAACCTCACCATGAAAAACGCAACAACAGGGATGGCCACAGGCCTGGCCTGAGGTTCCAGGCACCAACCAGGGACGCTTGCTCATTTTGGCTTCCAGAATCAACCCCCAAAATGGCATACACGAAGCGAGAACCTGGCCAAAACTCACCTCCCAACTGCAAGCTAACTGGGCCTAGACCAGCACACACTCCGACTCTTAAGACCAGCAGGAGAGCCTGCCCCCTCGCATTCCCTCAACAGCCATTCAGCTGGGGCCCGGGATTCACAGATAACACAGCTTATGTGCAGACACGGTCAACCCTCAGACAGGAGCCCCTCCAATCCTGGAGCCCTTGGTGGTGTTGGCATGCATGTCGGCGGGGGACGCTGGCCCTCATTCCTAACTGTCCTCTCCCCCTGAGAGAGCAAACGTGCTGAACCTCAGTTTCGATGAGGAGACGGTAGAGTGTTCTCACTCATTTGGTTCAGAGTTTCCAAGGAATGCATGCAAGTGTGTCATCATCGATCCAAGCACATGCTGGGACGCTGCAGAACACAAAAGGGAAGGCTGTGGGGCTCTGCAGAGGAGCCATGACATGGAAGTACTCCAACAGCCTGGGGAATCCACAGTCCTCAGGCCAGTCAGCAAGACCAACAATCAATCCACTCTTGCAACCACTGGGCCCATCGGTGGAAAACCTAATATCCAATGGCACATCTAAGTATGGGTGAATGCCTACCGTCCTGAGATATCCAAAGACATGCTCAGCAACTTGCACCCGCCCCACTTTTTCCAGTTCTCCTTAGCACATCCAGTCATCAGACAATGCGAAGCTCTTCTTCTCTTTGACGACAGCCAGCCTTACCCTGCAACTGCACCTGTGAAGTGGACAGAAATCATGCAGGTTTCTGAATTGCACCAGGGTCCTCAGAGAACATGATTCTTACGAACACATAAACTGGGCGTGAGCCTGGAACCTGCTTCCCAAGTACCACTATCCCCTACCGAAAACTGATTGTGTGTCTCACAGCACGACTGAAGGAAGTTACGCACGTACGTTGGTCGGTGTGTGAGATGCTGTATGTGTGTATTCACACGTGTGGGCGTGTGTGACTGTGACTGTGCACGAGGATGCGTTTGTGGATTCCTGTGTGTGCCTCTAAATACGCGTCTTGGTCTCTGGGTGTCCCTGTGGCCCTTTGTAGATGCCTCCAACAGTAAACGTCATAGTTCATACACAGCACCCAGGTTGGACGCCCAACTGAAAGGCCAAAGAACGCTGTCAGTTTCATGAGGCCGCATGCAAACTTTGGCCCCCTGGGCAGTCGAAATAGGCCACAGACTCCCGGTCTCCCACAGCCACGCCTTCTGACCAAAGCAAAAAGCCTGGACGAGACCTCCCTCCCGGCGGTGGGTGTCACACCTATGTGGACCTGGAGATCCTGCCACCTACCACCACATCTGATGTGCCCTTGGGGTCACTCCCAGTGCTCCCGGAAGCAAGGTAACCACCCACGGTCGGGCTGACACCGACCTGCAGTTGCCGACAGGCAAGATGCAGCCTGGCAATTCTCAAGGGGTTAACGGACTTCGGCCCAAGTGCCTCATCTCGCCAACTAGACCAAATCACTTTCCATCACCCCGTGGGAATGCCCTCAATGGGAAGTGTGGGGCTTCAGCAACCATGACACAGGTTGGAATCCCACAGAGGAAATTAGGCCACCTTCCCGGCCACGTATAGGCAAGCATTCAACTGGTAGGGTTTACGGCCCTGACCACTGAGGAAAGGCTCAAACGCTACACAGCCTCGTCCTAAGTGCCCTCCTCCTGCCTGCAGGGCGACTCGATTCGACTAGAAGCCACAGACATCATGCGAACACGGAGACACTGAACAGCAGGGAAGACACACCGCAAGCCAGTCTGCTTGGATGATGCCCACCCCACCCCATGCATCCTGGCAATTCTCCACTGCCACAGCGACACTACCGAGGAACTCACAGTGATCAAAGGCACTGTCCCCGAGGACCACAGACAGACTTTCAACAGAAAACCTTTGCCACACGAGAGGACCTGGAAACTTAAAAGGGCACAGTGGCTGTCCACGTCAGTGGACCTGGCGTCACAACAGTGCCCCCACCTCTGTACCGCCAACGGACTGCTCCAGATACACCTCTAGCTGTTCGCAAGCCGAGTCATCCCCCCCGGGAAAAGCCCTTTCCCTTTACACATTCCCAAAAAAGGGAACAAAGCGGCCAAAGGGGATGTTCCCATAACTAACCATCCTCGAAGGAGGCCGGCACAGATGCGACACCATGTCGATCTTCTTCACCCCTCGCAAGACACCCTTTGGGAGTCTTTCCTCTGGCAACGGGATCGCAACTCTCCACAGGTTACCTACCTCACCTCATCCACTTCAACTGCCAAAGCCATCCCCTCCATAGGCAGCTGATGCCAGCCAATCACGAACATGAAACATCCTTGGGAAGCCGAGGCCAGCACCTGCAACCAAATTGTGATAGCCTATTCCATGACATCACAAAGGACATGGCCTCATCTTCCCTTCCCCACCTGTGCGGGCCATCAGTGATCCACGCAGGTTGAAATACAGCACTCGTTCCTCTCCCCAGTCCACCATGACCCACTTGGCATGAACACTGTGCCGGGAGTTAAAGTAGAGAAGCAAACAAGGGCAGCAGCGAGGCCAAATCCATCAGCCCCTTTCCCCCGATGCCCAACCGAGCTCAGCCCCGCCCATTGCTCCAGCCTCACTAGGCACTCAAGAACCTCACCGTGAAAAACGCAAGAACAGGGAAGGCCACAGGCCTGGCCTGAGGTTCCAGGCACCAACCAGGGACGCTTGCTCATTTTGGTTTCCAGAATCAACCCACAAAATGGCATGCACGAAGCGTGAACCTGGCCAAAACTCACCTCAAAACTGCCAGCTAACTGGGCCTAGACCAGCACACACTCCGACTCTTAAGACCAGCAGGAGAGCCTGCCCCCTCGCATTCCCTCAACAGCCATTCAGCAGGGGCCCGGGATTCACAGATAACACAGCTTATGTGCAGACACGGTCAACCCTCAGACAGGAGACCCTCCAATCCTGGAGTCCTTGGTGGTGTTTGCATGCATGTCGGCGGGGGACGCTGGCCCTCATTCCTAACTGTCCTCTCCCCCTGAGAGAGCAAACGTGCTGAACCTCAGTTTCGATGAGGAGACGGTAGAGTGTTCTCTCTCATTTGGTTCAGATTTTCCAAGGAATGCATGCAAGTGTGTCATCATCGATCCAAGCACATGCTGGGACGCTGCAGAACACAACCGGGGTGTGTGTGGGTCTCTGTACGGGAGCCATGAGCCTGGGCTACCCCAAAAGCCTGGAGAATACACAGCCCTCAGGCCACTCAGCAAGAGAAACAATCAGTCCACTCTTGCAGCCATTGGGCCCATCTGAGGAAAACCTAATATCTAATGGCACATCTTGTGGTGCTTGAATTCCAACCTTCCTGAGTTATCCACGACCATGATCGGGGACATGGGCCCGCCACACTTTTTCCAGGTCTTCTTAGCACCTCCAAGCATCAGAGCACACAAAGTTTTTCTTGTTTCTGCCGATGGCCAGCCTTTCCCAGCAACTGCACCTAAGAAGTGGACAGAAATCACCGAGGCTTCCTAAGTGGACCGGTGTCCTCAGAGGACATGATCCATACAAACATTTACCTGGCCTTCAGCTCTGAAACTGCTTCCCAAGGACCTCTATCCCTTACCGAGAATTGACTGAATGTCTGATAGTACGACTGCAGGAAGTTAGGCACCTACGTTGGCTGGTGTGTGAGAGGCTGTATGTGTGTGTTCACACGTGTGGGCGTGTGCGACTGTGACTGGGCTTGCGCACGTGCTTGTGGGTTTCTCTGTGTGCCGCTGAAAACGCGTCTTGGTCTCTGTGTATCCCTATGGCCCTGTGAAGAGGAGTCCAACAGTAAAAGAATTAGTTTATACTCAGCACCCTTGTTAGACCCCCAACTGAAAGGAGAAAGAACCCTGTCAGCTTCAAGAGGCCGCGGCCACACTTTGACCCCCAGGGGCTGTTGAAAGGGTCCACGGACTCCCGCTCTCCCACAGCCACGCCTTCTGACCAAAACACAAAGACTCGACGAGACCTGCCTCTGGGCCTTGGCTGTGACATCTACCTGCAGCTCGAGACTCTGTCAGCTACCAGTATATCTGATGGGCATTTGGGGTCACTCGCAGCACTTCCGGAAGCAAGGGAACTCCCATGGTTGGGCCGACACCGACCGGCAGCTGTCTACTGCCAAGATGCAGCCTGAAACCACTCAAGGGGCTAAGGAACGTGGGCCCACGTGCCACTTCTCGCCAACTAGGCCTAATCACTTTCCATTGACCCGTGGGAATGCCCTCCACAGGAAGCGGTGGGCTTCAGCCACCATGACCCATGTCGGATACCCACGGTGGAAACTAGTCCACATTCCCAGCCACGTCTCAGGCATCTCCCATCTTGAATGTTCACGGCCCTGCTCCCCAAGGAAACGCTCAAACCCTTGAAAGCCGCGTCCTACGTGCCCTTCTCCAGCCCACAGGGCGACACGGCCCTACTGGAAACCACAAACATCTTCAGAACACGGGAACACTGAACACCACGGAAGACAGACCGCAAGGCTGTCTCCTTCTTTGGTGCTGATCCCACCCCATGCATCCTGGCAATTCTCCACTGCCACAGTGACACTAGCGAATAACTCACAGTGATCAAAGGCATGGTCCCTGAGGACCACCGAAAGACTTTCAACGGAAGACCTCTGCCATGCGACGGGACTTGGAAGTCTGAAAGGGAACGGTGGCTGGTCACAGCAGCACAGCAGGCATGGCAATTGGACCCCCATCTCTGCCCCACCAATGGACTGCTCCAGATAAACCTCTGGCTGTTCGAAAGGCCTGCTTGCTACAGTCGCCGTTTGCGTCATTGCCCCACGGGAGAAACACTTTCGCTTTACACATTGCCAAACGAGGGAACAAAGCGGACAAAGGGGATATTCGCATAACTCAACTACCCCCAAGGAGGCCGGCACAGACGCATCACCATGTCGATCTTCCCTACTTCCCGCAAGACACCCTTTGGGTGTCATTCCTCGGGCAATGGGATCGCAACTCTACACAGGTTACCTACCTCAACTCACCCGCTTGAACTACCAAAGCCATCCGCTCCATAGGCAGCTTATGCCAGCCCATCACGAAAGAGACATTCTTGGGAAGCCGAGGCCAGCGCCTGCAACCCAATGGTGACAGCCCATCCCACGACATCACACAGGACCTTTCCTCATGATACCTTCCCTTTCTCTCCAGGCCAGCAGCCACCACCCAGGCTGAAATGCTTCACTCGATCCACACCCCACTCCAAGAACCTCCACTCAGCGCCAACAGTGTGCCGGCAACTTCATCAGAGGAGCTGACAGGGGCAGCACTGAGGCCTAAGCCTTCAGCCCCCTTCCGCAATCACCCAACTCCAGCCCACGCCCGCCCACTGCTCCAGCCACACCGGGCAGTCAAGAACCTCACCGCGCGAAGCACAACAGCAGATAGGGCCAAAGGCCTGGCCTGAGGCTCCAGGCTCCAACCAAGGAAGCTTGCTCATTTTGGCTTCCATAATCAACCTCGGAAGCGGCATGCACAAAGCGTGATCCTGTCCAAAAATCACCTCTCCAAGCTGCAAGCTTACTGGGTCTATACCAGAACACACTCCGACCCTGCAGACTAGCATGAAAGCCTGCCTCTTGCATTCCCTCAACGGCCTTTTAGCAGGGACTGGGGATTCCTTCATGACCCAGCTTATGGGCAGATATGGTCGACCCTCAGACAGGAGCCCCTCCAATGCTGGAGCCCTTAGTGGTGTTTGCATTCCTGTCAGCAGGAGACGTTGGCCCTCATTCCTAACTATCCCGTACCCCCGAGACAGGAAACGTGCTGGACCTCAGTTTCGATGAGTAGACGGAAGAGCGTTCTCACTCATTTTGTTCAGATTTTCCAAAGAATGCATACAAGTGTGTCATCGTCGATCCAAGCACATGCTGGGACGCTGCAGAACACAAAAGGGAAGGCTGTGGGGCTCTGCAGAGGAGCCATGACCTGCAAGTACTCCAACAGCCTGGGGAATCCACAGTCCTCAGGCCAGTCAGCAAGACCAACAATCAATCCACTCTTGCAACCACTGGGCCCATCGGTGGAAAACCTAATATCCAATGGCACATCTAAGTATGGGTGAATGCCTACCGTCCTGAGATATCCACAGACATGCTCGGCAACTTGCACCCGACCCACTTTTTCCAGTTCTCCTTAGCACATCCAGTCATCAGACAATGCGAAGCTCTTCTTCTCTTTGACGACAGACAGCCTTACCCTGCAACTGCACCTGTGAAGTGGACAGAAATCATGCAGGTTTCTGAATTGCACCAGGGTCCTCAGAGAACATGATTCTTACGAACACATAAACTGGGCGTGAGCCTGGAACCTGCTTCCCAAGTACCACTATCCCCTACCGAAAACTGATTGTGTGTCTCACAGCACGACTGAAGGATGTTACGCACGTACGTTGGTCCGTGTGTGAGATGCTGTATGTGTGTATTCACACGTGTGGGCGTGTGTGACTGTGACTGTGCACGAGGATGCGTTTGTGGATTCCTGTGTGTGCCTCTAAATACGCGTCTTGGTCTCTGGGTGTCCCTGTGGCCCTTTGCAGATGCCTCCAACAGTAAACGTCATAGTTTATACACAGCACCCAGGTTGGACCCCCAACTGAAAGGCGAAAGAACCCTGTCAGGTTCATGAGGCCGCATGCAAACTTTGGCCCCCAGGGCTGTCGAAATAGGCCACAGACTCCCGCTCTCCCACAGCCACGCCTTCTGACCAAAGCACAAAGCCTGGACGAGATCTCCCTCCCGGGGTTGGGTGTCACACCTATGTGGACCTGGAGATCCTGCCACCTACCACCACATCTGATGTGCCCTTGGGGTCACTCCCAGTGCTCCCGGAAGCAAGGTAACCTCCCATGGGCGGGCTGACACCGACCTGCAGTTGCCGACAGGCAAGATGCAGCCTGGCAATTCTCAAGGGGTTAACGGACTTCGGCCCAAGTGCCTCATCTCGCCAACTAGACCAAATCGCTTTTCATGACCCCGTGGGAATGCCCTCAATGGGAAGTGTGGGGCTTCAGCAACTATGACACAGGTTGGAATCCCACAGAGGAAATTAGGCCACCTTCCCGGCCCCATATAGGCAAGCATCCAACTGGTACGGTTTACGGCCCTGACCACTGAGGAAACGCTCAAACACTACACAGCCTCGTCCTAAGTGCCCTCCTCCTGCCTGCAGGGCGACTCGATTCGACTTGAAGCCACAGACATCATGCGAACACAGAGACACTGAACAGCAGGGAAGACACACCGCAAGCCTGTCTGCTTGGATGATGCCCACCCCACCCCATGCATCCTGGCAATTCTCCACTGCCATAGCGACACTACCGAGGAACTCACAGTGATCAAAGGCACTGTCCCCGAGGACCACAGACAGACTTTCAACAGAAAACCTTTGCCACACGAGGGGACCTGGAAACTTGAAAGGGCACGGTGGCTGTCCACGTCAGTGCACCTGGCGTCACAAAAGTGCCCCCACCTCTGTACCGCCAACGGACTGCTCCAGATACACCTCTAGCTGTTCGCAAGCCGAGTCATCCCCCCCGGGAGAAGCCCTTTCACTTTACACATTCCCAAACAAGGGAACAAAGCGGCCAAAGGGGATGTTCGCATAACTAACCATCCTGCAAGGAGGCCGGCACAGATGCGACACCGTGTCGATCTTCTCCACCCCTCGCAAGACAGCCTTTGGGAGTCTTTCCTCTGGCAATGGGCTCGCAACTCTACACAGTTACCTACCTCACCTCATCCACTTCAACTGCCAAAGCCATCCACTCCATAGGCAGCTGATGCCAGCCAATCACGAACATGACACATCCTTGGGAAGCCGAGGCCCGCACTGGCAACCCAATTATGATAGCCTATTCCATGACATCACAAAGGACCTGTCCTCATCTTCCCTTCCCTTCCTGTGCGGGCCATCAGTGATCCACGCAGGTTGAAATACAGCACTCGTTCCTCTCCCCACTCCACGATGACCCACTTGGCATCAACACTGTGCCGGGAGTTAAAGTAGAGAAGCCAACAAGGGCAGCAGCGAGGCCTAATCCATCAGCCCCTTTCCGCCGATGCCCAACCGAGCTCAGCCCAGCCCATTGCTCCAGCCTCACTAGGCACTCAAGAACCTCACCGTGAAAAACGCAAGAACAGGGAGGGCCACAGGCCTGGCCTGAGGTTCCAGGCACCAACCAGGGACGCTTGCTCATTTTGGCTTCCAGAATCAACCCCCAAAATGGCATGCACGAAGCGAGAACCTGGCCAAAACTCAGCTCCCAACTGCAAGCTAACTGGGCCTAGACCAGCACACACTGCGACTCTTAAGACCAGCAGGAGAGCCTGCCCCCTCGCATTCCCTCAACAGCCATTCAGCAGGGCCCCGGGATTCACAGATAACACAGCTTATGTGCAGACACAGTCAACACTCAGAAAGAAGCCCCTCCAATACTGGAGTCCTTGGTTAGACCCCCAACTGAAAGGAGAAAGACCCCTGTCAGCTTCAAGAGGCCGTGGGCACACTTTGACCCCCAGGGGCTGTTGAATGGGTCCACGGACTCCCGCTCTCCCACAGCCACGCCTTCTGACCAAAACACAAAGACTCGACGAGACCTGCCTCTGGGCCTTGGCTGTGACATCTACCTGCAGATCGAGACTCTGTCAGCTACCAGTATATCTGATGGGCATTTGGGGTCACTCGCAGCACTTCCAGAAGCAAGGGAACTCCCATGGTCGGGCCGACACCGACCGGCAGCTGTCTACTGCCAAGATGCAGCCTGAAACCACTCAAGGGGCTAACGAACGTGGGCCCACGTGCCACTTCTCGCCAACTAGGCCTAATCACTTTCCATTGACCCGTGGGAATGCACACCACAGGAAGTTGTGGGCTTCAGCCACCATGACCCATGTCGGATCCCTACGGCGGAAACTAGTCCACATTCCCAGCCACGTCTCAGGCAGCTCCCATCTTGAATGTTCACGGCCCTGACCACTAAGGAAACGCTCAAACCCTTGAAAGCCTAGTCCTACATGCCCTCCTCCAACCCACATGGCGACACGACCCTACTGGAAACCACAAACATCTTCAGAACACGGGAACACTGAACACCAGGGAAGACAGACCGCAAGCCTGTCTCCTTCTTTGATGCTGATCCCACCCAATGAATCCTGGCAATTCTCCACTGCCACAGTGACACTAGCGAGTAACTCACAGTGATCAAAGGCATGGTCCCTGAGGACCACAGACAGACTTTCAACGGAAGACCTCTGCCATGCGACGGGACTTGGAAGCCTGAAAGGGAACGGTGGCTGGTCACAGCAGCACAGCAGGCATGGCAATTGGACCCCCATCTCTGCCCCACCAATGGATTGCTCCAGATAAACCTGTGGCTGTTCGAAAGGCCTGCATGCGACACTGGCCGGTCGCGTCATTGCCCCATGGGAGAAACCCTTTCGCTTTACACATTGCCAAAGAAGGGAACAAAGCGGCCAAAGGGGATATTCGCATAACTCAACTACCCCCAAGGAGGCCGGCACAGACGCCTCACCATGTCGATCTTCTCTACTTCCCACAAGACACCCTTTGTATGTCATTCCTCGGGCAACGGGATCACAACTCTACAAAGGTTACCTACCTCAACTCACCCGCTTGAACTACCAAAGCCATCTGCTCCATAGGCAGCTAATGCCTGCCCATCACGAACAAGACACATTCTTGGGAAGCCGAGGCCAGCGCCTGCAACCCAATGGTGACAGCTCATCCCACGACATCACACAGGACCTTTCCTCATGATACCTTCCCTTTCTCTCCAGGCCAGCAGCCACCACCCAGGTTGAAATGCTTCACTCGATCCACACCCCACTCCACGAACCTCCACTTAGTGCCAACAGTGTGCCGGGAACTTCAGCAGAGGAGCTCACAGGGGCAGCACTGAGGCCTAAACCTTCAGCCCCCTTCCGCCATCGCCCAACTCCAGCACACGCCCGCCAACTGCTCCAGCCACACCGGGAAGTCAAGAAACTCACCACGCGAAACACAACAGCAGAGAGGGCCAAAGTCCTGGCCTGAGGCTCCAGGCTGCAACCAAGGAAGCTTGCTCATTTTGGCTTCCATAATCAACCTCGGAAGCGGCATGCACAAAGTGTGATCCTGTCCAAAAGTCACCTCTCCAAGCTGCAAGCTTACTGGGTCTACACCAGAACACACTCCGACCCTGAAGACTAGCAGGAAAGCCTGCCCTCTTGCATTCCCTCAACGGCCTTTTAGCAGGGACCGGGGATTCCTAGATGACCCAGCTTATGGGCAGATATGGTCGACCCTCAGACAGGAGCCCCTCCAATGCTGGAGCCCTTAGTGGTGTTTGCATGCCTCTCAGCAGGAGAAGTTGGCCCTCATTCCTAACTGTCCCATACCCCCGAGACAGGAAACGTGCTGGACCTCAGTTTCGATGAGGTGACGGAAGAGCGTTCTCACTCATTTTGTTCAGATTTTCCAAGGAATGCATACAAGGGTGTCATCATCGATCCAAGCACATGCTGGGACGCTGCAGAACACAAAAGGGAACGCTGTGCGGCTCTGCAGAAAAGCCATGACCTGGAAGTACTCCAACAGCCTGGGGAATCCACAGTCCTCAGGCCACTCAGCAAGACCAACAATCAATCCATTCTTGCAACCATTGGGCCCATCTGTGGAAAACCTTATATCCAATGGCACATTGGGTGAATGCCTACCGTCCTGAGATATCCACAGACATGCATGGCAACTTGCACCCGCCCCACTTTTTCCACGTCTCCTTAGCACATCCAGTCATCAGACAATGCGAAGGTCTTCTTCTCTTTGCCGACAGCCAGCCTTACCCTGCAACTGCACCTGTGAAGTGGACAGAAATCATGCAGGTTTCTGAATTGCACAAGGGTCCTCAGAGAACATGATCCTTATGAGCACATAACATGGGCGTGAGCCTGGAAGCTGCTTCCCAAGTACCACTATCCCCTACCGAAAACTGATTGAGTGTCTCATAGCACGACTATAGGAACTTACGCACGTATGTTGGTCGGTGTGTGAGACGCTGTATGTGTGTATTCACACGTGTGGGCGTGTGTGACTGTGACTGTGCACGAGGATGCGTGTGTGGATTCCTGTGTGTGCCGCTAAATACGCGTCTTGGTCTCTGGGTGTCCCTGTGGCCCTTTGCAGATGCCTCCAACAGTAAACGTCATAGTTTATACACAGCACCCAGGTTGGACCCCCAACTGAAAGGCGAAAGAACCCTGTCAGGTTCATGAGGCCGCATGCAAACTTTGGACCCCAGGGCTGTCGAAATAGGCCACAGACTCCCGGTCTCCCACAGCCACGCCTTCTGACCAAAGCACAAAGCCTGGACGAGACCTCCCTCCCGGCCGTGGGTGCCACACCTATGTGGCCCTGGAGATCCTGCCACCTACCACCACATCTGATGTGTCCTTGGGGTCACTTCCAGTGCTCCCGGAAGCAAGGTAACCTCCCATGGGCGGGCTGACACCGACTTGCAGTTGCCGACAGGCAAGATGCAGCCTGGCAATTCTCAAGGGGTTAACGGATTTCGGCCCAAGTGCCTCATCTCGCCAACTAGACCAAATCACTTTCCATGACCCCGTGGGAATGCCCTCAATGGGAAGTGTGGGGCTTCAGCAACCATGACACAGGTTGGAATCCCACAGAGGAAATTAGGCCACCTTCCCGGCCACGTATAGGCAAGCATCCAACTGGTAGGGTTTACGGCCCTGACCACTGAGGAAACGCTCAAACGCTACACAGCCTCGTCCTAAGTGCCCTCCTCCTGCCTGCAGGGCGACTCGATTCGACTTGAAGCCACAGACATCATGCGAACACAGAGACACTGAACAGCAGGGAAGACACACCGCAAGCCTGTCTGCTTCGATGATGCCCACCCCACCCCATGCATCCTGGCAATTCTCCACTGCCACAGCGACACTACCGAGGAACTCACAGTGATCAAAGACACTGTCCCCGAGGACCACAGACAGACTTTCAACGGAAAACCTTTGCCACACGAGGGGACCTGGAAACTTGAAAGGGCACAGTGGCTGTCCACGTCAGTGCACCTGGCGTCACAACAGTGCCCCCACCTCTGTCCCGCCAACGGACTGCTCCAGATACACCTCTAGCTGTTCGCAAGCCGAGTCATCCCCCCCGAGAGAAGCCCTTTCGCATTACACATTCCCAAACAAGGGAACAAAGCGGCCATAGGGTATGTTCGCATAACTAACCATGCTCCAAGGAGGCCGGCACAGATGCGACACCATGTCGATCTTCTTCACCCCTCGCAAGACACCCTTTGGGAGTCTTTCCTCTGGCAACGGGATCACAACTCTCCACAGGTTACCTACCTCACCTCATCCACTTCAACTGCCAAATCCATCCCCTCCATAGGCAGCTGATGCCAGCCAATCACGAACATGACACATCCTTGGGAAGCCGAGGCCAGCACCTGCAACCCAATTATAATAGCCTATTCCATGACATCACAAAGGACATGTCCTCATCTTCCCTTCCCTTCCTGTGCGGGCCATCAGTGATCCACGCAGGTTGAAATACAGCACTCGTTCCTCTCCCCGCTCCACGATGACCCACTTGGCATCAACACTGTGCCAGGAGTTAAAGTAGAGAAGCCAACAAGGGCAGCAGCGAGGCCTAATCCATCAGCCCCTTTCCGCCGATGCCCAACCGAGCTCAGCCCAGCCCATTGCTCCAGCCTCATTATGCACTCAAGAACCTCACCGTGAAACACGCAAGAACAGGGAGGGCCACAGGCCTGGCCTGAGGTTCCAGGCACCAACCAGGGACGCTTGCTCATTTTGGCTTCCAGAATCAACCCCCAAAGTGGCATGCACGAAGCGTGAACCTGGCCAAAACTCACCTCCCAACTGCAAGCTAACTGGGCCTAGACCAGCACACACTCCGACTCTTAAGACCAACAGGAGAGCCTGCCCCCTCGCATTCCCTCAACAGCCATTCAGCAGGGGCCCGGGATTCACAGATAACACAGCTTATGTGCAGACACGGTCAACCCTCAGACAGGAGCCCCTCCAATCCTGGAGTCCTTGGTGGTGTTTGCATGCATGTCGGCGGGGGACGCTGGCCCTCATTCCTTACTGTTCTCTCCCCCTGAGAGAGCAAACCTGCTGAACCTCAGTTTCGATGAGGAGACGGTAGAGTGTTCTCTCTCATTTGGTTCAGATTTTCCAAGGAATGCATGCAAGCGTGTCATCATCGATCCAAGCACATGCTGGGACGCTGCAGCACACAACCGGGGTGTGTGCGGGGCTCTTTATGGGAGCCATGAGCCTGGGCTACCCCAAAAGCCTGGAGAATCCACAGCCCTCAGGCCACTCAGCAAGAGGAACAATCAATCCACTCTTGCAGCCATTGGGCCCATCTGAGGAAAACCTAATATCTAATGGCACATCTTGTGGTGCTTGAATACCTACCGTCCTGAGTTATCCACGACCATGATCGGGGACATGGGCCCGCCACACTTTTTCCAGGTCTTCTTAGCACCTCCAAGCATCAGAGGACACAAAGGTTTTCTTGTTTGTGCCGACGGCCAGCCTTTCCCAGCAACTGCACCTGAGAAGTGGACAGAAATCACCGAGGCTTCCTAAGTGGACCGGTGTCCTCAGAGGACATGATCCATACAAACATTTACCTGGCCTTGTGCTCTGAAACTGCTTCCCAAGGACCTCTATCCCTTACCGAGAATTGACTGCATGTCTGATAGTACGACTGCAGGAAGTTAGGCACCTACGTTGGCTGGTGTGTGAGAGGCTGTATGTGTGTGTTCACACGTGTGGGCGTGTGCGACTGTGACTGGGCTTGCGCACGTGCTTGTGGGTTTCTCTGTGTGCCGCTGAAAACGCGTCTTGGTCTCTGTGTATCCCTATGGCCCTGTGAAGAGGAGTCCAACAGTAAAAGAATTAGTTTATACACAGCACCCTTGTTAGACCCCCAACTGAAAGGAGAAAGAACCCTGTCAGCTTCAAGAGGCCGCGGCCACACTTTGACCCCCAGGGGCTGTTGAAAGGGTCCACGGACTCCCGCTCTCCCACAGCCACGCCTTCTGACCAAAACACAAAGACTCGACGAGACCTGCCTCTGGGCCTTGGCTGTGACATCTACCTGCAGCTCGAGACTCTGTCAGCTACCAGTATATCTGATGGGCATTTGGGGTTACTCGCAGCACTTCCGGAAGCAAGGGAAATCCCATGGTCGGGCCGACACCGACCGGCAGCTGTCTACTGCCAAGATGCAGCCTGAAACCATTCAAGGGGGTAAGGAACGTGGGCCCACGTGCCACTTCTCGCCAACTAGGCCTAATCACTTTCCATTGACCCGTGGGTATGCCCTCCACAGGAAGCGGTGGGCTTCAGCCACCATGACCCATGTCGGATCCCCACGGCGGAAACTAGTCCACATTCCCAGCCACGTCTCAGGCATCTCCCATCTTGAATGTTCACGGCCCTGATCCCTAAGGAAACGCTCAAACCCTTGAAAGCCGCGTCCTACGTGCCCTTCTCCAGCCCACAGGGCGACACGGCCCTACTGGAAACCACAAACATCTTCAGAACACGGGAACACTGAACACCAGGGAAGACAGACCGCAAGCCTGTCTCCTTCTTTGATGCTGATCCCACCCCATGCATCCTGGCAATTCTCCACTGCCACAGTGACACTAGCGAGTAACTCACAGTGATCAAAGGCATGGTCCCTGAGGACCACAGACAGACTTTCAACGGAAGACCTCTGCCATGCGACGGGACTTGGAAGCCTGAAAGGGAACGGTGGCTGGTCACAGCAGCACAGCAGGCATGGCAATTGGACCCCCATCTATGCCCCACCAATGGATTGCTCCAGATAAACCTCTGGCTGTTCGAAAGGCCTGCGTGCTACACTGGCCGGTCGCGTCATTGCCCCACGGGAGAAACACTTTCGCTTTACACATTGCCAAACAAGGGAACAAAGCGGCCAAAGGGGATATTCGCATAACTCAACTACCCCCAAGGAGGCCGGCACAGACGCCTCACCATGTCGATCTTCTCTACTTCCCACAAGACACCCTTTGTATGTCATTCCTCGGGCAACGGGATCACAACTCTACACAGGTTACCTACATCAACTCACCCACTTGAACTACCAAAGCCATCTGCTCCATAGGCAGCTAATGCCAGCCCATCACGAACAAGACACATTCTTGGGAAGCCGAGGCCAGCGCCTGCAACCCAATGGTGACAGCTCATCCCACGACATCACACAGGACCTTTCCTCATGATACCTTCCCTTTCTCTCCAGGCCAGCAGCCACCACCCAGGTTGAAATGCTTCACTCGAACCACACCCCACTCCACGAACCTCCACTTAGCGCCAACAGTGTGCTGGCAACTTCAGCAGAGGAGCTGACAGGGGCAGCACTGAGGCCTAAACCTTCAGCCCCCTTCCGCCATCGCCCAACTCCAGCACACGCCCGCCAACTGCTCCAGCTACACCGGGAAGTCAAGAACCTCACCGCGCGAAACACAACAGCAGAGAGGGCCAAAGGCCTGGCCTGAGGCTCCAGGCTGCAACCAAGGAAGCTTGCTCATTTTGGCTTCCATAATCAACCTCGGAAGGGGCATGCACAAAGCGTGATCCTGTCCAAAAATCACCTCTCCAAGCTGCAAGCTTACTGGGTCTACACCAGAACACACTCCGACCCTGAACACTAGCAGGAAAGCCTGCCCTCTTGCATTCCCTCAACGGCCTTTTAGCAGGGACCGGGGATTCCTAGATGCCCCAGCTTATGGGCAGATATGCTCGACCCTCAGACAGGAGTCCCTCCAATGCTGGAGCCCTTAGTGGTGTTTGCATTCCTGTCAGCAGGAGACGTTGGCCCTCATTCCTAACTATCCCGTACCCCCGAGACAGGAAACGTGCTGGACCTCAGTTTCGATGAGTAGACGGAAGAGCGTTCTCACTCATTTTGTTCAGATTTTCCAAAGAATGCATACAAGTGTGTCATCGTCGATCCAAGCACATGCTGGGACGCTGCAGAACACAAAAGGGAAGGCTGTGGGGCTCTGCAGAGGAGCCATGACCTGCAAGTACTCCAACAGCCTGGGGAATCCACAGTCCTCAGGCCAGTCAGCAAGACCAACAATCAATCCACTCTTGCAACCACTGGGCCCATCGGTGGAAAACCTAATATCCAATGGCACATCTAAGTATGGGTGAATGCCTACCGTCCTGAGATATCCACAGACATGCTCGGCAACTTGCACCCGACCCACTTTTTCCAGTTCTCCTTAGCACATCCAGTCATCAGACAATGCGAAGCTCTTCTTCTCTTTGACGACAGACAGCCTTACCCTGCAACTGCACCTGTGAAGTGGACAGAAATCATGCAGGTTTCTGAATTGCACCAGGGTCCTCAGAGAACATGATTCTTACGAACACATAAACTGGGCGTGAGCCTGGAACCTGCTTCCCAAGTACCACTATCCCCTACCGAAAACTGATTGTGTGTCTCACAGCACGACTGAAGGATGTTACGCACGTACGTTGGTCCGTGTGTGAGATGCTGTATGTGTGTATTCACACGTGTGGGCGTGTGTGACTGTGACTGTGCACGAGGATGCGTTTGTGGATTCCTGTGTGTGCCTCTAAATACGCGTCTTGGTCTCTGGGTGTCCCTGTGGCCCTTTGCAGATGCCTCCAACAGTAAACGTCATAGTTTATACACAGCACCCAGGTTGGACCCCCAACTGAAAGGCGAAAGAACCCTGTCAGGTTCATGAGGCCGCATGCAAACTTTGGCCCCCAGGGCTGTCGAAATAGGCCACAGACTCCCGCTCTCCCACAGCCACGCCTTCTGACCAAAGCACAAAGCCTGGACGAGATCTCCCTCCCGGGGTTGGGTGTCACACCTATGTGGACCTGGAGATCCTGCCACCTACCACCACATCTGATGTGCCCTTGGGGTCACTCCCAGTGCTCCCGGAAGCAAGGTAACCTCCCATGGGCGAGCTGACACCGACCTGCAGTTGCCGACAGGCAAGATGCAGCCTGGCAATTCTCAAGGGGTTAACGGACTTCGGCCCAAGTGCCTCATCTCGCCAACTAGACCAAATCGCTTTTCATGACCCTGTGGGAATGCCCTCAATGGGAAGTGTGGGGCTTCAGCAACTATGACACAGGTTGGAATCCCACAGAGGAAATTAGGCCACCTTCCCGGCCCCATATAGGCAAGCATCCAACTGGTACGGTTTACGGCCCTGACCACTGAGGAAACGCTCAAACACTACACAGCCTCGTCCTAAGTGCCCTCCTCCTGCCTGCAGGGCGACTCGATTCGACTTGAAGCCACAGACATCATGCGAACACAGAGACACTGAACAGCAGGGAAGACACACCGCAAGCCTGTCTGCTTGGATGATGCCCACCCCACCCCATGCATCCTGGCAATTCTCCACTGCCACAGCGACACTACCGAGGAACTCACAGTGATCAAAGGCACTGTCCCCGAGGACCACAGACAGACTTTCAACAGAAAACCTTTGCCACACGAGGGGACCTGGAAACTTGAAAGGGCACGGTGGCTGTCCACGTCAGTGCACCTGGCGTCACAAAAGTGCCCCCACCTCTGTACCGCCAACGGACTGCTCCAGATACACCTCTAGCTGTTCGCAAGCCGAGTCATCCCCCCCGGGAGAAGCCCTTTCACTTTACACATTCCCAAACAAGGGAACAAAGCGGCCAAAGGGGATGTTCGCATAACTAACCATCCTGCAAGGAGGACGGCACAGATGCGACACCGTGTCGATCTTCTCCACCCCTCGCAAGACAGCCTTTGGGAGTCTTTCCTCTGGCAATGGGCTCGCAACTCTACACAGTTACCTACCTCACCTCATCCACTTCAACTGCCAAAGCCATCCCCTCCATAGGCAGCTGATGCCAGCCAATCACGAACATGACACATCCTTGGGAAGCCGAGGCCCGCACTGGCAACCCAATTATGATAGCCTATTCCATGACATCACAAAGGACCTGTCCTCATCTTCCCTTCCCTTCCTGTGCGGGCCATCAGTGATCCACGCAGGTTGAAATACAGCACTCGTTCCTCTCCCCACTCCACGATGACCCACTTGGCATCAACACTGTGCCGGGAGTTAAAGTAGAGAAGCCAACAAGGGCAGCAGCGAGGCCTAATCCATCAGCCCCTTTCCGCCGATGCCCAACCGAGCTCAGCCCAGCCCATTGCTCCAGCCTCACTAGGCACTCAAGAACCTCACCGTGAAAAACGCAAGAACAGGGAGGGCCACAGGCCTGGCCTGAGGTTCCAGGCACCAACCAGGGACGCTTGCTCATTTTGGCTTCCAGAATCAACCCCCAAAATGGCATGCACGAAGCGAGAACCTGGCCAAAACTCAGCTCCCAACTGCAAGCTAACTGGGCCTAGACCAGCACACACTGCGACTCTTAAGACCAGCAGGAGAGCCTGCCCCCTCGCATTCCCTCAACAGCCATTCAGCAGGGCCCCGGGATTCACAGATAACACAGCTTATGTGCAGACACAGTCAACACTCAGAAAGAAGCCCCTCCAATACTGGAGTCCTTGGTTAGACCCCCAACTGAAAGGAGAAAGACCCCTGTCAGCTTCAAGAGGCCGTGGGCACACTTTGACCCCCAGGGGCTGTTGAATGGGTCCACGGACTCCCGCTCTCCCACAGCCACGCCTTCTGACCAAAACACAAAGACTCGACGAGACCTGCCTCTGGGCCTTGGCTGTGACATCTACCTGCAGATCGAGACTCTGTCAGCTACCAGTATATCTGATGGGCATTTGGGGTCACTCGCAGCACTTCCAGAAGCAAGGGAACTCCCATGGTCGGGCCGACACCGACCGGCAGCTGTCTACTGCCAAGATGCAGCCTGAAACCACTCAAGGGGCTAACGAACGTGGGCCCACGTGCCACTTCTCGCCAACTAGGCCTAATCACTTTCCATTGACCCGTGGGAATGCACACCACAGGAAGTTGTGGGCTTCAGCCACCATGACCCATGTCGGATCCCTACGGCGGAAACTAGTCCACATTCCCAGCCACGTCTCAGGCAGCTCCCATCTTGAATGTTCACGGCCCTGACCACTAAGGAAACGCTCAAACCCTTGAAAGCCTAGTCCTACATGCCCTCCTCCAACCCACATGGCGACACGACCCTACTGGAAACCACAAACATCTTCAGAACACGGGAACACTGAACACCAGGGAAGACAGACCGCAAGCCTGTCTCCTTCTTTGATGCTGATCCCACCCAATGAATCCTGGCAATTCTCCACTGCCACAGTGACACTAGCGAGTAACTCACAGTGATCAAAGGCATGGTCCCTGAGGACCACAGACAGACTTTCAACGGAAGACCTCTGCCATGCGACGGGACTTGGAAGCCTGAAAGGGAACGGTGGCTGGTCACAGCAGCACAGCAGGCATGGCAATTGGACCCCCATCTCTGCCCCACCAATGGATTGCTCCAGATAAACCTGTGGCTGTTCGAAAGGCCTGCATGCGACACTGGCCGGTCGCGTCATTGCCCCACGGGAGAAACCCTTTCGCTTTACACATTGCCAAAGAAGGGAACAAAGCGGCCAAAGGGGATATTCGCATAACTCAACTACCCCCAAGGAGGCCGGCACAGACGCCTCACCATGTCGATCTTCTCTACTTCCCACAAGACACCCTTTGTATGTCATTCCTCGGGCAACGGGATCACAACTCTACAAAGGTTACCTACCTCAACTCACCCGCTTGAACTACCAAAGCCATCTGCTCCATAGGCAGCTAATGCCTGCCCATCACGAACAAGACACATTCTTGGGAAGCCGAGGCCAGCGCCTGCAACCCAATGGTGACAGCTCATCCCACGACATCACACAGGACCTTTCCTCATGATACCTTCCCTTTCTCTCCAGGCCAGCAGCCACCACCCAGGTTGAAATGCTTCACTCGATCCACACCCCACTCCACGAACCTCCACTTAGTGCCAACAGTGTGCCGGGAACTTCAGCAGAGGAGCTCACAGGGGCAGCACTGAGGCCTAAACCTTCAGCCCCCTTCCGCCATCGCCCAACTCCAGCACACGCCCGCCAACTGCTCCAGCCACACCGGGAAGTCAAGAAACTCACCACGCGAAACACAACAGCAGAGAGGGCCAAAGTCCTGGCCTGAGGCTCCAGGCTGCAACCAAGGAAGCTTGCTCATTTTGGCTTCCATAATCAACCTCGGAAGCGGCATGCACAAAGTGTGATCCTGTCCAAAAGTCACCTCTCCAAGCTGCAAGCTTACTGGGTCTACACCAGAACACACTCCGACCCTGAAGACTAGCAGGAAAGCCTGCCCTCTTGCATTCCCTCAACGGCCTTTTAGCAGGGACCGGGGATTCCTAGATGACCCAGCTTATGGGCAGATATGGTCGACCCTCAGACAGGAGCCCCTCCAATGCTGGAGCCCTTAGTGGTGTTTGCATGCCTCTCAGCAGGAGAAGTTGGCCCTCATTCCTAACTGTCCCATACCCCCGAGACAGGAAACGTGCTGGACCTCAGTTTCGATGAGGTGACGGAAGAGCGTTCTCACTCATTTTGTTCAGATTTTCCAAGGAATGCATACAAGGGTGTCATCATCGATCCAAGCACATGCTGGGACGCTGCAGAACACAAAAGGGAACGCTGTGCGGCTCTGCAGAAAAGCCATGACCTGGAAGTACTCCAACAGCCTGGGGAATCCACAGTCCTCAGGCCACTCAGCAAGACCAACAATCAATCCATTCTTGCAACCATTGGGCCCATCTGTGGAAAACCTTATATCCAATGGCACATTGGGTGAATGCCTACCGTCCTGAGATATCCACAGACATGCATGGCAACTTGCACCCGCCCCACTTTTTCCACGTCTCCTTAGCACATCCAGTCATCAGACAATGCGAAGGTCTTCTTCTCTTTGCCGACAGCCAGCCTTACCCTGCAACTGCACCTGTGAAGTGGACAGAAATCATGCAGGTTTCTGAATTGCACAAGGGTCCTCAGAGAACATGATCCTTATGAGCACATAACATGGGCGTGAGCCTGGAAGCTGCTTCCCAAGTACCACTATCCCCTACCGAAAACTGATTGAGTGTCTCATAGCACGACTATAGGAACTTACGCACGTATGTTGGTCGGTGTGTGAGACGCTGTATGTGTGTATTCACACGTGTGGGCGTGTGTGACTGTGACTGTGCACGAGGATGCGTGTGTGGATTCCTGTGTGTGCCGCTAAATACGCGTCTTGGTCTCTGGGTGTCCCTGTGGCCCTTTGCAGATGCCTCCAACAGTAAACGTCATAGTTTATACACAGCACCCAGGTTGGACCCCCAACTGAAAGGCGAAAGAACCCTGTCAGGTTCATGAGGCCGCATGCAAACTTTGGACCCCAGGGCTGTCGAAATAGGCCACAGACTCCCGCTCTCCCACAGCCACGCCTTCTGACCAAAGCACAAAGCCTGGACGAGACCTCCCTCCCGGCCGTGGGTGCCACACCTATGTGGCCCTGGAGATCCTGCCACCTACCACCACATCTGATGTGTCCTTGGGGTCACTTCCAGTGCTCCCGGAAGCAAGGTAACCTCCCATGGGCGGGCTGACACCGACTTGCAGTTGCCGACAGGCAAGATGCAGCCTGGCAATTCTCAAGGGGTTAACGGATTTCGGCCCAAGTGCCTCATCTCGCCAACTAGACCAAATCACTTTCCATGACCCCGTGGGAATGCCCTCAATGGGAAGTGTGGGGCTTCAGCAACCATGACACAGGTTGGAATCCCACAGAGGAAATTAGGCCACCTTCCCGGCCACGTATAGGCAAGCATCCAACTGGTAGGGTTTACGGCCCTGACCACTGAGGAAACGCTCAAACGCTACACAGCCTCGTCCTAAGTGCCCTCCTCCTGCCTGCAGGGCGACTCGATTCGACTTGAAGCCACAGACATCATGCGAACACAGAGACACTGAACAGCAGGGAAGACACACCGCAAGCCTGTCTGCTTCGATGATGCCCACCCCACCCCATGCATCCTGGCAATTCTCCACTGCCACAGCGACACTACCGAGGAACTCACAGTGATCAAAGACACTGTCCCCGAGGACCACAGACAGACTTTCAACGGAAAACCTTTGCCACACGAGGGGACCTGGAAACTTGAAAGGGCACAGTGGCTGTCCACGTCAGTGCACCTGGCGTCACAACAGTGCCCCCACCTCTGTCCCGCCAACGGACTGCTCCAGATACACCTCTAGCTGTTCGCAAGCCGAGTCATCCCCCCCGAGAGAAGCCCTTTCGCATTACACATTCCCAAACAAGGGAACAAAGCGGCCATAGGGTATGTTCGCATAACTAACCATGCTCCAAGGAGGCCGGCACAGATGCGACACCATGTCGATCTTCTTCACCCCTCGCAAGACACCCTTTGGGAGTCTTTCCTCTGGCAACGGGATCACAACTCTCCACAGGTTACCTACCTCACCTCATCCACTTCAACTGCCAAATCCATCCCCTCCATAGGCAGCTGATGCCAGCCAATCACGAACATGACACATCCTTGGGAAGCCGAGGCCAGCACCTGCAACCCAATTATAATAGCCTATTCCATGACATCACAAAGGACATGTCCTCATCTTCCCTTCCCTTCCTGTGCGGGCCATCAGTGATCCACGCAGGTTGAAATACAGCACTCGTTCCTCTCCCCGCTCCACGATGACCCACTTGGCATCAACACTGTGCCAGGAGTTAAAGTAGAGAAGCCAACAAGGGCAGCAGCGAGGCCTAATCCATCAGCCCCTTTCCGCCGATGCCCAACTGAGCTCAGCCCAGCCCATTGCTCCAGCCTCATTATGCACTCAAGAACCTCACCGTGAAACACGCAAGAACAGGGAGGGCCACAGGCCTGGCCTGAGGTTCCAGGCACCAACCAGGGACGCTTGCTCATTTTGGCTTCCAGAATCAACCCCCAAAGTGGCATGCACGAAGCGTGAACCTGGCCAAAACTCACCTCCCAACTGCAAGCTAACTGGGCCTAGACCAGCACACACTCCGACTCTTAAGACGAACAGGAGAGCCTGCCCCCTCGCATTCCCTCAACAGCCATTCAGCAGGGGCCCGGGATTCACAGATAACACAGCTTATGTGCAGACACGGTCAACCCTCAGACAGGAGCCCCTCCAATCCTGGAGTCCTTGGTGGTGTTTGCATGCATGTCGGCGGGGGACGCTGGCCCTCATTCCTTACTGTTCTCTCCCCCTGAGAGAGCAAACCTGCTGAACCTCAGTTTCGATGAGGAGACGGTAGAGTGTTCTCTCTCATTTGGTTCAGATTTTCCAAGGAATGCATGCAAGCGTGTCATCATCGATCCAAGCACATGCTGGGACGCTGCAGCACACAACCGGGGTGTGTGCGGGGCTCTTTATGGGAGCCATGAGCCTGGGCTACCCCAAAAGCCTGGAGAATCCACAGCCCTCAGGCCACTCAGCAAGAGGAACAATCAATCCACTCTTGCAGCCATTGGGCCCATCTGAGGAAAACCTAATATCTAATGGCACATCTTGTGGTGCTTGAATATCTACCGTCCTGAGTTATCCACGACCATGATCGGGGACATGGGCCCGCCACACTTTTTCCAGGTCTTCTTAGCACCTCCAAGCATCAGAGGACACAAAGGTTTTCTTGTTTGTGCCGACGGCCAGCCTTTCCCAGCAACTGCACCTGAGAAGTGGACAGAAATCACCGAGGCTTCCTAAGTGGACCGGTGTCCTCAGAGGACATGATCCATACAAACATTTACCTGGCCTTGTGCTCTGAAACTGCTTCCCAAGGACCTCTATCCCTTACCGAGAATTGACTGCATGTCTGATAGTACGACTGCAGGAAGTTAGGCACCTACGTTGGCTGGTGTGTGAGAGGCTGTATGTGTGTGTTCACACGTGTGGGCGTGTGCGACTGTGACTGGGCTTGCGCACGTGCTTGTGGGTTTCTCTGTGTGCCGCTGAAAACGCGTCTTGGTCTCTGTGTATCCCTATGGCCCTGTGAAGAGGAGTCCAACAGTAAAAGAATTAGTTTATACACAGCACCCTTGTTAGACCCCCAACTGAAAGGAGAAAGAACCCTGTCAGCTTCAAGAGGCCGCGGCCACACTTTGACCCCCAGGGGCTGTTGAAAGGGTCCACGGACTCCCGCTCTCCCACAGCCACGCCTTCTGACCAAAACACAAAGACTCGACGAGACCTGCCTCTGGGCCTTGGCTGTGACATCTACCTGCAGCTCGAGACTCTGTCAGCTACCAGTATATCTGATGGGCATTTGGGGTTACTCGCAGCACTTCCGGAAGCAAGGGAAATCCCATGGTCGGGCCGACACCGACCGGCAGCTGTCTACTGCCAAGATGCAGCCTGAAACCATTCAAGGGGCTAAGGAACGTGGACCCACGTGCCACTTCTCGCCAACTAGGCCTAATCACTTTCCATTGACCCGTGGGTATGCCCTCCACAGGAAGCGGTGGGCTTCAGCCACCATGACCCATGTCGGATCCCCACGGCGGAAACTAGTCCACATTCCCAGCCACGTCTCAGGCATCTCCCATCTTGAATGTTCACGGCCCTGATCCCTAAGGAAACGCTCAAACCCTTCAAAGCCGCGTCCTACGTGCCCTTCTCCAGCCCACAGGGCGACACGGCCCTACTGGAAACCACAAACATCTTCAGAACACGGGAACACTGAACACCAGGGAAGACAGACCGCAAGCCTGTCTCCTTCTTTGATGCTGATCCCACCCCATGCATCCTGGCAATTCTCCACTGCCACAGTGACACTAGCGAGTAACTCACAGTGATCAAAGGCATGGTCCCTGAGGACCACAGACAGACTTTCAACGGAAGACCTCTGCCATGCGACGGGACTTGGAAGCCTGAAAGGGAACGGTGGCTGGTCACAGCAGCACAGCAGGCATGGCAATTGGACCCCCATCTATGCCCCACCAATGGATTGCTCCAGATAAACCTCTGGCTGTTCGAAAGGCCTGCGTGCTACACTGGCCGGTCGCGTCATTGCCCCACGGGAGAAACACTTTCGCTTTACACATTGCCAAACAAGGGAACAAAGCGGCCAAAGGGGATATTCGCATAACTCAACTACCCCCAAGGAGGCCGGCACAGACGCCTCACCATATCGATCTTCTCTACTTCCCACAAGACACCCTTTGTATGTCATTCCTCGGGCAACGGGATCACAACTCTACACAGGTTACCTACATCAACTCACCCACTTGAACTACCAAAGCCATCTGCTCCATAGGCAGCTAATGCCAGCCCATCACGAACAAGACACATTCTTGGGAAGCCGAGGCCAGCGCCTGCAACCCAATGGTGACAGCTCATCCCACGACATCACACAGGACCTTTCCTCATGATACCTTCCCTTTCTCTCCAGGCCAGCAGCCACCACCCAGGTTGAAATGCTTCACTCGAACCACACCCCACTCCACGAACCTCCACTTAGCGCCAACAGTGTGCTGGCAACTTCAGCAGAGGAGCTGACAGGGGCAGCACTGAGGCCTAAACCTTCAGCCCCCTTCCGCCATCGCCCAACTCCAGCACACGCCCGCCAACTGCTCCAGCCACACCGGGAAGTCAAGAACCTCACCGCGCGAAACACAACAGCAGAGAGGGCCAAAGGCCTGGCCTGAGGCTCCAGGCTGCAACCAAGGAAGCTTGCTCATTTTGGCTTCCATAATCAACCTCGGAAGGGGCATGCACAAAGCGTGATCCTGTCCAAAAATCACCTCTCCAAGCTGCAAGCTTACTGGGTCTACACCAGAACACACTCCGACCCTGAACACTAGCAGGAAAGCCTGCCCTCTTGCATTCCCTCAACGGCCTTTTAGCAGGGACCGGGGATTCCTAGATGCCCCAGCTTATGGGCAGATATGCTCGACCCTCAGACAGGAGCCCCTCCAATGCTGGAGCCCTTAGTGGTGTTTGCATGCCTCTCAGCAGGAGAAGTTGGCCCTCATTCCTAACTGTCCCATACCCCCGAGACAGGAAACGTGCTGGACCTCAGTTTCGATGAGGTGACGGCAGAGCGTTCTCACTCATTTTGTTCAGATTTTCCAAGGAATGCATACAAGGGTGTCATCATCGATCCAAGCACATGCTGGGACGCTGCAGAATACAAAAGGGAACGCTGTGCGGTTCTGCAGAAAAGCCATGACCTGGAAGTACCCCAACAGCCTGGGGAATCCACAGTCCTCAGGCCACTCAGCAAGACCAACAATCAATCCATTCTTGCAAACATTGGGCCCATCTGTGGAAAACCTTATATCCAATGGCACATTGGGTGAATGCCTACCGTCCTGAGATATCCACAGACATGCTTGGCAACTTGCACCCGCCCCACTTTTTCCAGTTCTCCTTAGCACATCCAGTCATCAGACAATGCGAAGCTCTTCTTCTCTTTGACGACAGCCAGCCTTACCCTGCAACTGCACCTGTGAAGTGGACAGAAATCATGCAGGTTTCTGAATTGCACAAGGGTCCTCAGAGAACATGATCCTTATGAGCACATAACATGGGCGTGAGCCTGGAAGCTGCTTCCCAAGTACCACTATCCCCTACCGAAAACTGATTGTGTGTCTCATAGCACGACTATAGGAACTTACGCACGTATGTTGGTCGGTGTGTGAGACGCTGTATGTGTGTATTCACACGTGTGGGCGTGTGTGACTGTGACTGTGCACGAGGATGCGTGTGTGGATTCCTGTGTGTGCCGCTAAATACGCGTCTTGGTCTCTGGGTGTCCCTGTGGCCCTTTGCAGATGCCTCCAACAGAAAACGTCATAGTTTATACACAGCACCCAGGTTGGACCCCCAACTGAAAGGCGAAAGAACCCTGTCAGGTTCATGAGGCCGCATGCAAACTTTGGACCCCAGGGCTGTCGAAATAGGCCACAGACTCCCGCTCTCCCACAGCCACGCCTTCTGACCAAAGCACAAAGCCTGGACGAGACCTCCCTCCCGGCCGTGGGTGCCACACCTATGTGGACCTGGAGATCCTGCCACCTACCACCACATCTGATGTGTCCTTGGGGTCACTTCCAGTGCTCCCGGAAGCAAGGTAACCTCCCATGGGTGGGCTGACACCGACTTGCAGTTGCCGACAGGCAAGATGCAGCCTGGCAATTCTCAAGGGGTTAACGGATTTCGGCCCAAGTGCCTCATCTCGCCAACTAGACCAAATCACTTTCCATGACCCCGTGGGAATGCCCTCAATGGGAAGTGTGGGGCTTCAGCAACCATGACACATGTTGGAATCCCACAGAGGAAATTAGGCCACCTTCCCGGCCACGTATAGGCAAGCATCCAACTGGTAGGGTTTACGGCCCTGACCACTGAGGAAACGCTCAAACGCTACACAGCCTCGTCCTAAGTGCCCTCCTCCTGCCTGCAGGGCGACTCGATTCGACTTGAAGCCACAGATATCATGCGAACACGGAGACACTGAACAGCAGGGAAGACACACCGCAAGCCTGTCTGCTTCGATGATGCCCACCCCACCCCATGCATCCTGGCAATTCTCCACTGCCACAGCGACACTACCGAGGAACTCACAGTGATCAAAGACACTGTCCCCGAGGACCACAGACAGACTTTCAACGGAAAACCTCTGCCACACGAGGGGACCTGGAAACTTGAAAGGGCACAGTGGCTGTCCACGTCAGTGGACCTGGCGTCACAACAGTGCCCCAACCTCTGTCCCGCCAACGGACTGCTCCAGATACACCTCTAGCTGTTCACAAGCCGAGTCATCCCCCCCGAGAGAAGCCCTTTCGCATTACACATTCCCAAACAAGGGAACAAAGCGGCCATAGGGTATGTTCGCATAACTAACCATCCTCCAAGGAGGCCGGCACAGATGCGACACCATGTCGATCTTCTTCACCCCTCGCAAGACACCCATTGGGAGTCCTTCCTCTGGCAACGGGATCACAACTCTCCACAGGTTACCTACCTCACCTCATCCACTTCAACTGCCAAATCCATCCCCTCCATAGGCAGCTGATGCCAGCCAATCACGAACATGACACATCCTTGGGAAGCCGAGGCCAGCACCTGCAACCCAATTATAATAGCCTATTCCATGACATCACAAAGGACATGTCCTCATCTTCCCTTCCCTTCCTGTGCGGGCCATCAGTGATCCACGCAGGTTGAAATACAGCACTCGTTCCTCTCCCCGCTCCACGATGACCCACTTGGCATCAACACTGTGCCAGGAGTTAAAGTAGAGAAGCCAACAAGGGCAGCAGCGAGGCCTAATCCATCAGCCCCTTTCCGCCGATGCCCAACCGAGCTCAGCCCAGCCCATTGCTCCAGCCTCATTATGCACTCAAGAACCTCACCGTGAAAAACGCAAGAACAGGGAGGGCCACAGGCCTGGCCTGAGGTTCCAGGCACCAACCAGTGACGCTTGCTCATTTTGGCTTCCAGAATCAACCCCCAAAGTGGCATGCACGAAGCGTGAACCTGGCCAAAACTCACCTCCCAACTGCAAGCTAACTGGGCCTAGACCAGCACACACTCCGACTCTTAAGACCAGCAGGAGAGCCTGCCCCCTCGCATTCCCTCAACAGCCATTCAGCAGGGGCCCGGGATTCACAGATAACACAGCTTATGTGCAGACACGGTCAACCCTCAGACAGGAGCCCCTCCAATCCTGGAGTCCTTGGTGGTGTTTGCATGCATGTCGGCGGGGGACGCTGGCCCTCATTCCTTACTGTTCTCTCCCCCTGAGAGAGCAAACGTGCTGAACCTCAGTTTCGATGAGGAGACGGTAGAGTGTTCTCTCTCATTTGGTTCAGATTTTCCAAGGAATGCATGCAAGCGTGTCATCATCGATCCAAGCACATGCTGGGACGCTGCAGCACACAACCGGGGTGTGTGCGGGGCTCTGTACGGGAGCCATGAGCCTGGGCTACCCCAAAAGCCTGGAGAATCCACAGCCCTCAGGCCACTCAGCAAGAGGAACAATCAATCCACTCTTGCAGCCATTGGGCCCATCTGAGGAAAACCTAATATCTAATGGCACATCTTGTGGTGCTTGAATACCTACCGTCCTGAGTTATCCATGACCATGATCGGGGACATGGGCCCGCCACACTTTTTCCAGGTCTTCTTAGCACCTCCAAGCATCAGAGGACACAAAGGTTTTCTTGTTTGTGCCGACGGCCAGCCTTTCCCAGCAACTGCACCTGAGAAGTGGACAGAAATCACTGAGGCTTCCTAAGTGGACCGGTGTCCTCAGAGGACATGATCCATACAAACATTTACCTGGCCTTGAGCTCTGAAACTGCTTCCCAAGGACCTCTATCCCTTACCGAGAATTGACTGCATGTCTGATAGTACGACTGCAGGAAGTTAGGCACCTACGTTGGCTGGTGTGTGAGAGGCTATATGTGTGTGTTCACACGTGTGGGCGTGTGCGACTGTGACTGGGCTTGTGCACGTGCTTGTGGGTTTCTCTGTGTGCCGCTGAAAACGCGTCTTGGTCTCTGTGTATCCCTATGGCCCTGTGAAGAGGAGTCCAACAGTAAAAGAATTAGTTTATACACAGCACCCTTGTTAGACCCCCAACTGAAAGGAGAAAGAACCCTGTCAGCTTCAAGAGGCCGCGGCCACACTTTGACCCCCAGGGGCTGTTGAAAGGGTCCACGGACTCCCGCTCTCCCACAGCCACGCCTTCTGACCAAAACACAAAGACTCGACGAGACCTGCCTCTGGGCCTTGGCTGTGACATCTACCTGCAGCTCGAGACTCTGTCAGGTACCAGTATATCTGATGGGCATTTGGGGTCACTCGCAGCACTTCCAAAAGCAAGGGAACTCCCATGGTCGGGCCGACACCCACCGGCAGCTGTCTACTGCCAAGATGCAGCCTGAAACCACTCAAGGGGCTAACGAACGTGGGCCCATGTGCCACTTCTCGCCAATTAGGCCTAATCACTTTCCATTGACCCGTGGGAATGCCCTCCACAGGAAGCGGTGGGCTTCAGCCACCATGACCCATGTCGGATACCCACGGCGGAAACTAGTCCACATTCCCAGCCACGTCTCAGGCATCTCCCATCTTGAATGTTCATGGCCCTGCTCCCCAAGGAAACGCTCAAACCCTTGAAAGCCGCGTCCTACGTGCCCTTCTCCAGCCCACAGGGCGACACGGCCCTACTGGAAACCACAAACATCTTCAGAACACGGGAACACTGAACACCACGGAAGACAGACCGCAAGGCTGTCTCCTTGTTTGGTGCTGATCCCACCCCATGCATCCTGGCAATTCTCCACTGCCACAGTGACACTAGCGAATAACTCACAGTGATCAAAGGCATGGTCCCTGAGGACCACCGAAAGACTTTCAACGGAAGACCTCTGCCATGCGACGGGACTTGGAAGTCTGAAAGGGAACGGTGGCTGGTCACAGCAGCACAGCAGGCATGGCAATTGGACCCCCATCTCTGCCCCACCAATGGACTGCTCCAGATAAACCTCTGGCTGTTCGAAAGGCCTGCTTGCTACAGTGGCCGTTTGCGTCATTGCCCCACGGGAGAAACACTTTCGCTTTACACATTGCCAAACGAGGGAACAAAGCGGACAAAGGGGATATTCGCATAACTCAACTACCCCCAAGGAGGCCGGCACAGACGCATCACCATGTCGATCTTCCCTACTTCCCGCAAGACACCCTTTGGGTGTCATTCCTCGGGCAATGGGATCGCAACTCTACACAGGTTACCTACCTCAACTCACCCGCTTGAACTACCAAAGCCATCCGCTCCATAGGCAGCTTATGCCAGCCCATCACGAAAGAGACACATTCTTGGGAAGCCGAGGCCAGCGCCTGCAACCCAATGGTGACAGCCCATCCCACGACATCACACAGGACCTTTCCTCATGATACCTTCCCTTTCTCTCCAGGCCAGCAGCCACCACCCAGGCTGAAATGCTTCACTCGATCCACACCCCACTCCAAGAACCTCCACTCAGCGCCAACAGTGTGCCGGCAACTTCATCAGAGGAGCTGACAGGGGCAGCACTGAGGCCTAAGCCTTCAGCCCCCTTCCGCAATCACCCAACTCCAGCCCACGCCCGCCCACTGCTCCAGCCACACCGGGCAGTCAAGAACCTCACCGCGCGAAGCACAACAGCAGATAGGGACAAAGGCCTGGCCTGAGGCTCCAGGCTCCAACCAAGGAAGCTTGCTCATTTTGGCTTCCATAATCAACCTCGGAAGCGGCATGCACAAAGCGTGATCCTGTCCAAAAATCACCTCTCCAAGCTGCAAGCTTACTGGGTCTATACCAGAACACACTCCGACCCTGCAGACTAGCATGAAAGCCTGCCTCTTGCATTCCCTCAACGGCCTTTTAGCAGGGACTGGGGATTCCTTCATGACCCAGCTTATGGGCAGATATGGTCGACCCTCAGACAGGAGCCCCTCCAATGCTGGAGCCCTTAGTGGTGTTTGCATTCCTGTCAGCAGGAGACGTTGGCCCTCATTCCTAACTATCCCGTACCCCCGAGACAGGAAACGTGCTGGACCTCAGTTTCGATGAGTAGACGGAAGAGCGTTCTCACTCATTTTGTTCAGATTTTCCAAAGAATGCATACAAGTGTGTCATCGTCGATCCAAGCACATGCTGGGACGCTGCAGAACACAAAAGGGAAGGCTGTGGGGCTCTGCAGAGGAGCCATGACCTGCAAGTACTCCAACAGCCTGGGGAATCCACAGTCCTCAGGCCAGTCAGCAAGACCAACAATCAATCCACTCTTGCAACCACTGGGCCCATCGGTGGAAAACCTAATATCCAATGGCACATCTAAGTATGGGTGAATGCCTACCGTCCTGAGATATCCACAGACATGCTCGGCAACTTGCACCCGACCCACTTTTTCCAGTTCTCCTTAGCACATCCAGTCATCAGACAATGCGAAGCTCTTCTTCTCTTTGACGACAGACAGCCTTACCCTGCAACTGCACCTGTGAAGTGGACAGAAATCATGCAGGTTTCTGAATTGCACCAGGGTCCTCAGAGAACATGATTCTTACGAACACATAAACTGGGCGTGAGCCTGGAACCTGCTTCCCAAGTACCACTATCCCCTACCGAAAACTGATTGTGTGTCTCACAGCACGACTGAAGGATGTTACGCACGTACGTTGGTCCGTGTGTGAGATGCTGTATGTGTGTATTCACACGTGTGGGCGTGTGTGACTGTGACTGTGCACGAGGATGCGTTTGTGGATTCCTGTGTGTGCCTCTAAATACGCGTCTTGGTCTCTGGGTGTCCCTGTGGCCCTTTGCAGATGCCTCCAACAGTAAACGTCATAGTTTATACACAGCACCCAGGTTGGACCCCCAACTGAAAGGCGAAAGAACCCTGTCAGGTTCATGAGGCCGCATGCAAACTTTGGCCCCCAGGGCTGTCGAAATAGGCCACAGACTCCCGCTCTCCCACAGCCACGCCTTCTGACCAAAGCACAAAGCCTGGACGAGATCTCCCTCCCGGGGTTGGGTGTCACACCTATGTGGACCTGGAGATCCTGCCACCTACCACCACATCTGATGTGCCCTTGGGGTCACTCCCAGTGCTCCCGGAAGCAAGGTAACCTCCCATGGGCGAGCTGACACCGACCTGCAGTTGCCGACAGGCAAGATGCAGCCTGGCAATTCTCAAGGGGTTAACGGACTTCGGCCCAAGTGCCTCATCTCGCCAACTAGACCAAATCGCTTTTCATGACCCCGTGGGAATGCCCTCAATGGGAAGTGTGGGGCTTCAGCAACTATGACACAGGTTGGAATCCCACAGAGGAAATTAGGCCACCTTCCCGGCCCCATATAGGCAAGCATCCAACTGGTACGGTTTACGGCCCTGACCACTGAGGAAACGCTCAAACACTACACAGCCTCGTCCTAAGTGCCCTCCTCCTGCCTGCAGGGCGACTCGATTCGACTTGAAGCCACAGACATCATGCGAACACAGAGACACTGAACAGCAGGGAAGACACACCGCAAGCCTGTCTGCTTGGATGATGCCCACCCCACCCCATGCATCCTGGCAATTCTCCACTGCCACAGCGACACTACCGATGAACTCACAGTGATCAAAGGCACTGTCCCCGAGGACCACAGACAGACTTTCAACAGAAAACCTTTGCCACACGAGGGGACCTGGAAACTTGAAAGGGCACGGTGGCTGTCCACGTCAGTGCACCTGGCGTCACAAAAGTGCCCCCACCTCTGTACCGCCAACGGACTGCTCCAGATACACCTCTAGCTGTTCGCAAGCCGAGTCATCCCCCCCCGGGAGAAGCCCTTTCACTTTACACATTCCCAAACAAGGGAACAAAGCGGCCAAAGGGGATGTTCGCATAACTAACCATCCTGCAAGGAGGCCGGCACAGATGCGACACCGTGTCGATCTTCTCCACCCCTCGCAAGACAGCCTTTGGGAGTCTTTCCTCTGGCAATGGGCTCGCAACTCTACACAGTTACCTACCTCACCTCATCCACTTCAACTGCCAAAGCCATCCACTCCATAGGCAGCTGATGCCAGCCAATCACGAACATGACACATCCTTGGGAAGCCGAGGCCCGCACTGGCAACCCAATTATGATAGCCTATTCCATGACATCACAAAGGACCTGTCCTCATCTTCCCTTCCCTTCCTGTGCGGGCCATCAGTGATCCACGCAGGTTGAAATACAGCACTCGTTCCTCTCCCCACTCCACGATGACCCACTTGGCATCAACACTGTGCCGGGAGTTAAAGTAGAGAAGCCAACAAGGGCAGCAGCGAGGCCTAATCCATCAGCCCCTTTCCGCCGATGCCCAACCGAGCTCAGCCCAGCCCATTGCTCCAGCCTCACTAGGCACTCAAGAACCTCACCGTGAAAAACGCAAGAACAGGGAGGGCCACAGGCCTGGCCTGAGGTTCCAGGCACCAACCAGGGACGCTTGCTCATTTTGGCTTCCAGAATCAACCCCCAAAATGGCATGCACGAAGCGAGAACCTGGCCAAAACTCAGCTCCCAACTGCAAGCTAACTGGGCCTAGACCAGCACACACTGCGACTCTTAAGACCAGCAGGAGAGCCTGCCCCCTCGCATTCCCTCAACAGCCATTCAGCAGGGCCCCGGGATTCACAGATAACACAGCTTATGTGCAGACACAGTCAACACTCAGAAAGAAGCCCCTCCAATACTGGAGTCCTTGGTTAGACCCCCAACTGAAAGGAGAAAGACCCCTGTCAGCTTCAAGAGGCCGTGGGCACACTTTGACCCCCAGGGGCTGTTGAATGGGTCCACGGACTCCCGCTCTCCCACAGCCACGCCTTCTGACCAAAACACAAAGACTCGACGAGACCTGCCTCTGGGCCTTGGCTGTGACATCTACCTGCAGATCGAGACTCTGTCAGCTACCAGTATATCTGATGGGCATTTGGGGTCACTCGCAGCACTTCCAGAAGCAAGGGAACTCCCATGGTCGGGCCAACACCGACCGGCAGCTGTCTACTGCCAAGATGCAGCCTGAAACCACTCAAGGGGCTAACGAACGTGGGCCCACGTGCCACTTCTCGCCAACTAGGCCTAATCACTTTCCATTGACCCGTGGGAATGCACACCACAGGAAGTTGTGGGCTTCAGCCACCATGACCCATGTCGGATCCCTACGGCGGAAACTAGTCCACATTCCCAGCCACGTCTCAGGCAGCTCCCATCTTGAATGTTCACGGCCCTGACCACTAAGGAAACGCTCAAACCCTTGAAAGCCTAGTCCTACATGCCCTCCTCCAACCCACATGGCGACACGACCCTACTGGAAACCACAAACATCTTCAGAACACGGGAACACTGAACACCAGGGAAGACAGACCGCAAGCCTGTCTCCTTCTTTGATGCTGATCCCACCCAATGAATCCTGGCAATTCTCCACTGCCACAGTGACACTAGCGAGTAACTCACAGTGATCAAAGGCATGGTCCCTGAGGACCACAGACAGACTTTCAACGGAAGACCTCTGCCATGCGACGGGACTTGGAAGCCTGAAAGGGAACGGTGGCTGGTCACAGCAGCACAGCAGGCATGGCAATTGGACCCCCATCTCTGCCCCACCAATGGATTGCTCCAGATAAACCTGTGGCTGTTCGAAAGGCCTGCATGCGACACTGGCCGGTCGCGTCATTGCCCCACGGGAGAAACCCTTTCGCTTTACACATTGCCAAAGAAGGGAACAAAGCGGCCAAAGGGGATATTCGCATAACTCAACTACCCCCAAGGAGGCCGGCACAGACGCCTCACCATGTCGATCTTCTCTACTTCCCACAAGACACCCTTTGTATGTCATTCCTCGGGCAACGGGATCACAACTCTACAAAGGTTACCTACCTCAACTCACCCGCTTGAACTACCAAAGCCATCTGCTCCATAGGCAGCTAATGCCTGCCCATCACGAACAAGACACATTCTTGGGAAGCCGAGGCCAGCGCCTGCAACCCAATGGTGACAGCTCATCCCACGACATCACACAGGACCTTTCCTCATGATACCTTCCCTTTCTCTCCAGGCCAGCAGCCACCACCCAGGTTGAAATGCTTCACTCGATCCACACCCCACTCCACGAACCTCCACTTAGTGCCAACAGTGTGCCGGGAACTTCAGCAGAGGAGCTCACAGGGGCAGCACTGAGGCCTAAACCTTCAGCCCCCTTCCGCCATCGCCCAACTCCAGCACACGCCCGCCAACTGCTCCAGCCACACCGGGAAGTCAAGAACCTCACCACGCGAAACACAACAGCAGAGAGGGCCAAAGTCCTGGCCTGAGGCTCCAGGCTGCAACCAAGGAAGCTTGCTCATTTTGGCTTCCATAATCAACCTCGGAAGCGGCATGCACAAAGTGTGATCCTGTCCAAAAGTCACCTCTCCAAGCTGCAAGCTTACTGGGTCTACACCAGAACACACTCCGACCCTGAAGACTAGCAGGAAAGCCTGCCCTCTTGCATTCCCTCAACGGCCTTTTAGCAGGGACCGGGGATTCCTAGATGACCCAGCTTATGGGCAGATATGGTCGACCCTCAGACAGGAGCCCCTCCAATGCTGGAGCCCTTAGTGGTGTTTGCATGCCTCTCAGCAGGAGAAGTTGGCCCTCATTCCTAACTGTCCCATACCCCCGAGACAGGAAACGTGCTGGACCTCAGTTTCGATGAGGTGACGGAAGAGCGTTCTCACTCATTTTGTTCAGATTTTCCAAGGAATGCATACAAGGGTGTCATCATCGATCCAAGCACATGCTGGGACGCTGCAGAACACAAAAGGGAACGCTGTGCGGCTCTGCAGAAAAGCCATGACCTGGAAGTACTCCAACAGCCTGGGGAATCCACAGTCCTCAGGCCACTCAGCAAGACCAACAATCAATCCATTCTTGCAACCATTGGGCCCATCTGTGGAAAACCTTATATCCAATGGCACATTGGGTGAATGCCTACCGTCCTGAGATATCCACAGACATGCATGGCAACTTGCACCCGCCCCACTTTTTCCACGTCTCCTTAGCACATCCAGTCATCAGACAATGCGAAGGTCTTCTTCTCTTTGCCGACAGCCAGCCTTACCCTGCAACTGCACCTGTGAAGTGGACAGAAATCATGCAGGTTTCTGAATTGCACAAGGGTCCTCAGAGAACATGATCCTTATGAGCACATAACATGGGCGTGAGCCTGGAAGCTGCTTCCCAAGTACCACTATCCCCTACCGAAAACTGATTGAGTGTCTCATAGCACGACTATAGGAACTTACGCACGTATGTTGGTCGGTGTGTGAGACGCTGTATGTGTGTATTCACACGTGTGGGCGTGTGTGACTGTGACTGTGCACGAGGATGCGTGTGTGGATTCCTGTGTGTGCCGCTAAATACGCGTCTTGGTCTCTGGGTGTCCCTGTGGCCCTTTGCAGATGCCTCCAACAGTAAACGTCATAGTTTATACACAGCACCCAGGTTGGACCCCCAACTGAAAGGCGAAAGAACCCTGTCAGGTTCATGAGGCCGCATGCAAACTTTGGACCCCAGGGCTGTCGAAATAGGCCACAGACTCCCGCTCTCCCACAGCCACGCCTTCTGACCAAAGCACAAAGCCTGGACGAGACCTCCCTCCCGGCCGTGGGTGCCACACCTATGTGGCCCTGGAGATCCTGCCACCTACCACCACATCTGATGTGTCCTTGGGGTCACTTCCAGTGCTCCCGGAAGCAAGGTAACCTCCCATGGGCGGGCTGACACCGACTTGCAGTTGCCGACAGGCAAGATGCAGCCTGGCAATTCTCAAGGGGTTAACGGATTTCGGCCCAAGTGCCTCATCTCGCCAACTAGACCAAATCACTTTCCATGACCCCGTGGGAATGCCCTCAATGGGAAGTGTGGGGCTTCAGCAACCATGACACAGGTTGGAATCCCACAGAGGAAATTAGGCCACCTTCCCGGCCACGTATAGGCAAGCATCCAACTGGTAGGGTTTACGGCCCTGACCACTGAGGAAACGCTCAAACGCTACACAGCCTCGTCCTAAGTGCCCTCCTCCTGCCTGCAGGGCGACTCGATTCGACTTGAAGCCACAGACATCATGCGAACACAGAGACACTGAACAGCAGGGAAGACACACCGCAAGCCTGTCTGCTTCGATGATGCCCACCCCACCCCATGCATCCTGGCAATTCTCCACTGCCACAGCGACACTACCGAGGAACTCACAGTGATCAAAGACACTGTCCCCGAGGACCACAGACAGACTTTCAACGGAAAACCTTTGCCACACGAGGGGACCTGGAAACTTGAAAGGGCACAGTGGCTGTCCACGTCAGTGCACCTGGCGTCACAACAGTGCCCCCACCTCTGTCCCGCCAACGGACTGCTCCAGATACACCTCTAGCTGTTCGCAAGCCGAGTCATCCCCCCCGAGAGAAGCCCTTTCGCATTACACATTCCCAAACAAGGGAACAAAGCGGCCATAGGGTATGTTCGCATAACTAACCATGCTCCAAGGAGGCCGGCACAGATGCGACACCATGTCGATCTTCTTCACCCCTCGCAAGACACCCTTTGGGAGTCTTTCCTCTGGCAACGGGATCACAACTCTCCACAGGTTACCTACCTCACCTCATCCACTTCAACTGCCAAATCCATCCCCTCCATAGGCAGCTGATGCCAGCCAATCACGAACATGACACATCCTTGGGAAGCCGAGGCCAGCACCTGCAACCCAATTATAATAGCCTATTCCATGACATCACAAAGGACATGTCCTCATCTTCCCTTCCCTTCCTGTGCGGGCCATCAGTGATCCACGCAGGTTGAAATACAGCACTCGTTCCTCTCCCCGCTCCACGATGACCCACTTGGCATCAACACTGTGCCAGGAGTTAAAGTAGAGAAGCCAACAAGGGCAGCAGCGAGGCCTAATCCATCAGCCCCTTTCCGCCGATGCCCAACTGAGCTCAGCCCAGCCCATTGCTCCAGCCTCATTATGCACTCAAGAACCTCACCGTGAAACACGCAAGAACAGGGAGGGCCACAGGCCTGGCCTGAGGTTCCAGGCACCAACCAGGGACGCTTGCTCATTTTGGCTTCCAGAATCAACCCCCAAAGTGGCATGCACGAAGCGTGAACCTGGCCAAAACTCACCTCCCAACTGCAAGCTAACTGGGCCTAGACCAGCACACACTCCGACTCTTAAGACCAACAGGAGAGCCTGCCCCCTCGCATTCCCTCAACAGCCATTCAGCAGGGGCCCGGGATTCACAGATAACACAGCTTATGTGCAGACACGGTCAACCCTCAGACAGGAGCCCCTCCAATCCTGGAGTCCTTGGTGGTGTTTGCATGCATGTCGGCGGGGGACGCTGGCCCTCATTCCTTACTGTTCTCTCCCCCTGAGAGAGCAAACCTGCTGAACCTCAGTTTCGATGAGGAGACGGTAGAGTGTTCTCTCTCATTTGGTTCAGATTTTCCAAGGAATGCATGCAAGCGTGTCATCATCGATCCAAGCACATGCTGGGACGCTGCAGCACACAACCGGGGTGTGTGCGGGGCTCTTTATGGGAGCCATGAGCCTGGGCTACCCCAAAAGCCTGGAGAATCCACAGCCCTCAGGCCACTCAGCAAGAGGAACAATCAATCCACTCTTGCAGCCATTGGGCCCATCTGAGGAAAACCTAATATCTAATGGCACATCTTGTGGTGCTTGAATACCTACCGTCCTGAGTTATCCACGACCATGATCGGGGACATGGGCCCGCCACACTTTTTCCAGGTCTTCTTAGCACCTCCAAGCATCAGAGGACACAAAGGTTTTCTTGTTTGTGCCGACGGCCAGCCTTTCCCAGCAACTGCACCTGAGAAGTGGACAGAAATCACCGAGGCTTCCTAAGTGGACCGGTGTCCTCAGAGGACATGATCCATACAAACATTTACCTGGCCTTGTGCTCTGAAACTGCTTCCCAAGGACCTCTATCCCTTACCGAGAATTGACTGCATGTCTGATAGTACGACTGCAGGAAGTTAGGCACCTACGTTGGCTGGTGTGTGAGAGGCTGTATGTGTGTGTTCACACGTGTGGGCGTGTGCGACTGTGACTGGGCTTGCGCACGTGCTTGTGGGTTTCTCTGTGTGCCGCTGAAAACGCGTCTTGGTCTCTGTGTATCCCTATGGCCCTGTGAAGAGGAGTCCAACAGTAAAAGAATTAGTTTATACACAGCACCCTTGTTAGACCCCCAACTGAAAGGAGAAAGAACCCTGTCAGCTTCAAGAGGCCGCGGCCACACTTTGACCCCCAGGGGCTGTTGAAAGGGTCCACGGACTCCCGCTCTCCCACAGCCACGCCTTCTGACCAAAACACAAAGACTCGACGAGACCTGCCTCTGGGCCTTGGCTGTGACATCTACCTGCAGCTCGAGACTCTGTCAGCTACCAGTATATCTGATGGGCATTTGGGGTTACTCGCAGCACTTCCGGAAGCAAGGGAAATCCCATGGTCGGGCCGACACCGACCGGCAGCTGTCTACTGCCAAGATGCAGCCTGAAACCATTCAAGGGGGTAAGGAACGTGGGCCCACGTGCCACTTCTCGCCAACTAGGCCTAATCACTTTCCATTGACCCGTGGGTATGCCCTCCACAGGAAGCGGTGGGCTTCAGCCACCATGACCCATGTCGGATCCCCACGGCGGAAACTAGTCCACATTCCCAGCCACGTCTCAGGCATCTCCCATCTTGAATGTTCACGGCCCTGATCCCTAAGGAAACGCTCAAACCCTTGAAAGCCGCGTCCTACGTGCCCTTCTCCAGCCCACAGGGCGACACGGCCCTACTGGAAACCACAAACATCTTCAGAACACGGGAACACTGAACACCAGGGAAGACAGACCGCAAGCCTGTCTCCTTCTTTGATGCTGATCCCACCCCATGCATCCTGGCAATTCTCCACTGCCACAGTGACACTAGCGAGTAACTCACAGTGATCAAAGGCATGGTCCCTGAGGACCACAGACAGACTTTCAACGGAAGACCTCTGCCATGCGACGGGACTTGGAAGCCTGAAAGGGAACGGTGGCTGGTCACAGCAGCACAGCAGGCATGGCAATTGGACCCCCATCTATGCCCCACCAATGGATTGCTCCAGATAAACCTCTGGCTGTTCGAAAGGCCTGCGTGCTACACTGGCCGGTCGCGTCATTGCCCCACGGGAGAAACACTTTCGCTTTACACATTGCCAAACAAGGGAACAAAGCGGCCAAAGGGGATATTCGCATAACTCAACTACCCCCAAGGAGGCCGGCACAGACGCCTCACCATGTCGATCTTCTCTACTTCCCACAAGACACCCTTTGTATGTCATTCCTCGGGCAACGGGATCACAACTCTACACAGGTTACCTACATCAACTCACCCACTTGAACTACCAAAGCCATCTGCTCCATAGGCAGCTAATGCCAGCCCATCACGAACAAGACACATTCTTGGGAAGCCGAGGCCAGCGCCTGCAACCCAATGGTGACAGCTCATCCCACGACATCACACAGGACCTTTCCTCATGATACCTTCCCTTTCTCTCCAGGCCAGCAGCCACCACCCAGGTTGAAATGCTTCACTCGAACCACACCCCACTCCACGAACCTCCACTTAGCGCCAACAGTGTGCTGGCAACTTCAGCAGAGGAGCTGACAGGGGCAGCACTGAGGCCTAAACCTTCAGCCCCCTTCCGCCATCGCCCAACTCCAGCACACGCCCGCCAACTGCTCCAGCCACACCGTGAAGTCAAGAACCTCACCGCACGAAACACAACAGCAGAGAGGGCCAAAGGCCTGGCCTGAGGCTCCAGGCTGCAACCAAGGAAGCTTGCTCATTTTGGCTTCCATAATCAACCTCGGAAGGGGCATGCACAAAGCGTGATCCTGTCCAAAAATCACCTCTCCAAGCTGCAAGCTTACTGGGTCTACACCAGAACACACTCCGACCCTGAACACTAGCAGGAAAGCCTGCCCTCTTGCATTCCCTCAACGGCCTTTTAGCAGGGACCGGGGATTCCTAGATGCCCCAGCTTATGGGCAGATATGCTCGACCCTCAGACAGGAGCCCCTCCAATGCTGGAGCCCTTAGTGGTGTTTGCATGCCTCTCAGCAGGAGAAGTTGGCCCTCATTCCTAACTGTCCCATACCCCCGAGACAGGAAACGTGCTGGACCTCAGTTTCGATGAGGTGACGGCAGAGCGTTCTCACTCATTTTGTTCAGATTTTCCAAGGAATGCATACAAGGGTGTCATCATCGATCCAAGCACATGCTGGGATGCTGCAGAATACAAAAGGGAACGCTGTGCGGCTCTGCAGAAAAGCCATGACCTGGAAGTACCCCAACAGCCTGGGGAATCCACAGTCCTCAGGCCACTCAGCAAGACCAACAATCAATCCATTCTTGCAAACATTGGGCCCATCTGTGGAAAACCTTATATCCAATGGCACATTGGGTGAATGCCTACCGTCCTGAGATATCCACAGACATGCTTGGCAACTTGCACCCGCCCCACTTTTTCCAGTTCTCCTTAGCACATCCAGTCATCAGACAATGCGAAGCTCTTCTTCTCTTTGACGACAGCCAGCCTTACCCTGCAACTGCACCTGTGAAGTGGACAGAAATCATGCAGGTTTCTGAATTGCACAAGGGTCTTCAGAGAACATGATCCTTATGAGCACATAACATGGGCGTGAGCCTGGAAGCTGCTTCCCAAGTACCACTATCCCCTACCGAAAACTGATTGTGTGTCTCATAGCACGACTATAGGAACTTACGCACGTATGTTGGTCGGTGTGTGAGACGCTGTATGTGTGTATTCACACGTGTGGGCGTGTGTGACTGTGACTGTGCACGAGGATGCGTGTGTGGATTCCTGTGTGTGCCGCTAAATACGCGTCTTGGTCTCTGGGTGTCCCTGTGGCCCTTTGCAGATGCCTCCAACAGAAAACGTCATAGTTTATACACAGCACCCAGGTTGGACCCCCAACTGAAAGGCGAAAGAACCCTGTCAGGTTCATGAGGCCGCATGCAAACTTTGGACCCCAGGGCTGTCGAAATAGGCCACAGACTCCCGGTCTCCCACAGCCACGCCTTCTGACCAAAGCACAAAGCCTGGACGAGACCTCCCTCCCGGCCGTGGGTGCCACACCTATGTGGACCTGGAGATCCTGCCACCTACCACCACATCTGATGTGTCCTTGGGGTCACTTCCAGTGCTCCCGGAAGCAAGGTAACCTCCCATGGGTGGGCTGACACCGACTTGCAGTTGCCGACAGGCAAGATGCAGCCTGGCAATTCTCAAGGGGTTAACGGATTTCGGCCCAAGTGCCTCATCTCGCCAACTAGACCAAATCACTTTCCATGACCCCGTGGGAATGCCCTCAATGGGAAGTGTGGGGCTTCAGCAACCATGACACATGTTGGAATCCCACAGAGGAAATTAGGCCACCTTCCCGGCCACGTATAGGCAAGCATCCAACTGGTAGGGTTTACGGCCCTGACCACTGAGGAAACGCTCAAACGCTACACAGCCTCGTCCTAAGTGCCCTCCTCCTGCCTGCAGGGCGACTCGATTCGACTTGAAGCCACAGATATCATGCGAACACGGAGACACTGAACAGCAGGGAAGACACACCGCAAGCCTGTCTGCTTCGATGATGCCCACCCCACCCCATGCATCCTGGCAATTCTCCACTGCCACAGCGACACTACCGAGGAACTCACAGTGATCAAAGACACTGTCCCCGAGGACCACAGACAGACTTTCAACGGAAAACCTCTGCCACACGAGGGGACCTGGAAACTTGAAAGGGCACAGTGGCTGTCCACGTCAGTGGACCTGGCGTCACAACAGTGCCCCCACCTCTGTCCCGCCAACGGACTGCTCCAGATACACCTCTAGCTGTTCACAAGCCGAGTCATCCCCCCCGAGAGAAGCCCTTTCGCATTACACATTCCCAAACAAGGGAACAAAGCGGCCATAGGGTATGTTCGCATAACTAACCATCCTCCAAGGAGGCCGGCACAGATGCGACACCATGTCGATCTTCTTCACCCCTCGCAAGACACCCTTTGGGAGTCCTTCCTCTGGCAACGGGATCACAACTCTCCACAGGTTACCTACCTCACCTCATCCACTTCAACTGCCAAATCCATCCCCTCCATAGGCAGCTGATGCCAGCCAATCACGAACATGACACATCCTTGGGAAGCCGAGGCCAGCACCTGCAACCCAATTATAATAGCCTATTCCATGACATCACAAAGGACATGTCCTCATCTTCCCTTCCCTTCCTGTGCGGGCCATCAGTGATCCACACAGGTTGAAATACAGCACTCGTTCCTCTCCCCGCTCCACGATGACCCACTTGGCATCAACACTGTGCCAGGAGTTAAAGTAGAGAAGCCAACAAGGGCAGCAGCGAGGCCTAATCCATCAGCCCCTTTCCGCCGATGCCCAACCGAGCTCAGCCCAGCCCATTGCTCCAGCCTCATTATGCACTCAAGAACCTCACCGTGAAAAACGCAAGAACAGGGAGGGCCACAGGCCTGGCCTGAGGTTCCAGGCACCAACCAGTGACGCTTGCTCATTTTGGCTTCCAGAATCAACCCCCAAAATGGCATGCACGAAGCGTGAACCTGGCCAAAACTCACCTCCCAACTGCAAGCTAACTGGGCCTAGACCAGCACACACTCCGACTCTTAAGACCAGCAGGAGAGCCTGCCCCCTCGCATTCCCTCAACAGCCATTCAGCAGGGGCCCGGGATTCACAGATAACACAGCTTATGTGCAGACACGGTCAACCCTCAGACAGGAGCCCCTCCAATCCTGGAGTCCTTGGTGGTGTTTGCATGCATGTCGGCGGGGGACGCTGGCCCTCATTCCTTACTGTTCTCTCCCCCTGAGAGAGCAAACGTGCTGAACCTCAGTTTCGATGAGGAGACGGTAGAGTGTTCTCTCTCATTTGGTTCAGATTTTCCAAGGAATGCATGCAAGCGTGTCATCATCGATCCAAGCACATGCTGGGACACTGCAGCACACAACCGGGGTGTGTGCGGGGCTCTGTACGGGAGCCATGAGCCTGGGCTACCCCAAAAGCCTGGAGAATCCACAGCCCTCAGGCCACTCAGCAAGAGGAACAATCAATCCACTCTTGCAGCCATTGGGCCCATCTGAGGAAAACCTAATATCTAATGGCACATCTTGTGGTGCTTGAATACCTACCGTCCTGAGTTATCCATGACCATGATCGGGGACATGGGCCCGCCACACTTTTTCCAGGTCTTCTTAGCACCTCCAAGCATCAGAGGACACAAAGGTTTTCTTGTTTGTGCCGACGGCCAGCCTTTCCCAGCAACTGCACCTGAGAAGTGGACAGAAATCACCGAGGCTTCCTAAGTGGACCGGTGTCCTCAGAGGACATGATCCATACAAACATTTACCTGGCCTTGAGCTCTGAAACTGCTTCCCAAGGACCTCTATCCCTTACCGAGAATTGACTGCATGTCTGATAGTACGACTGCAGGAAGTTAGGCACCTACGTTGGCTGGTGTGTGAGAGGCTATATGTGTGTGTTCACACGTGTGGGCGTGTGCGACTGTGACTGGGCTTGCGCACGTGCTTGTGGGTTTCTCTGTGTGCCGCTGAAAACGCGTCTTGGTCTCTGTGTATCCCTATGGCCCTGTGAAGAGGAGTCCAACAGTAAAAGAATTAGTTTATACACAGCACCCTTGTTAGACCCCCAACTGAAAGGAGAAAGAACCCTGTCAGCTTCAAGAGGCCGCGGCCACACTTTGACCCCCAGGGGCTGTTGAAAGGGTCCACGGACTCCCGCTCTCCCACAGCCACGCCTTCTGACCAAAACACAAAGACTCGACGAGACCTGCCTCTGGGCCTTGGCTGTGACATCTACCTGCAGCTCGAGACTCTGTCAGGTACCAGTATATCTGATGGGCATTTGGGGTCACTCGCAGCACTTCCAAAAGCAAGGGAACTCCCATGGTCGGGCCGACACCCACCGGCAGCTGTCTACTGCCAAGATGCAGCCTGAAACCACTCAAGGGGCTAACGAACGTGGGCCCATGTGCCACTTCTCGCCAATTAGGCCTAATCACTTTCCATTGACCCGTGGGAATGCCCTCCACAGGAAGCGGTGGGCTTCAGCCACCATGACCCATGTCGGATCCCCACGGCGGAAACTAGTCCACATTCCCAGCCACGTCTCAGGCATCTCCCATCTTGAATGTTCACGGCCCTGCTCCCCAAGGAAACGCTCAAACCCTTGAAAGCCGCGTCCTACGTGCCCTTCTCCAGCCCACAGGGCGACACGGCCCTACTGGAAACCACAAACATCTTCAGAACACGGGAACACTGAACACCACGGAAGACAGACCGCAAGGCTGTCTCCTTCTTTGGTGCTGATCCCACCCCATGCATCCTGGCAATTCTCCACTGCCACAGTGACACTAGCGAATAACTCACAGTGATCAAAGGCATGGTCCCTGAGGACCACCGAAAGACTTTCAACGGAAGACCTCTGCCATGCGACGGGACTTGGAAGTCTGAAAGGGAACGGTGGCTGGTCACAGCAGCACAGCAGGCATGGCAATTGGACCCCCATCTCTGCCCCACCAATGGACTGCTCCAGATAAACCTCTGGCTGTTCGAAAGGCCTGCTTGCTACAGTGGCCGTTTGCGTCATTGCCCCACGGGAGAAACACTTTCGCTTTACACATTGCCAAACGAGGGAAAAAAGCGGACAAAGGGGATATTCGCATAACTCAACTACCCCCAAGGAGGCCGGCACAGACGCATCACCATGTCGATCTTCCCTACTTCCCGCAAGACACCCTTTGGGTGTCATTCCTCGGGCAATGGGATCGCAACTCTACACAGGTTACCTACCTCAACTCACCCGCTTGAACTACCAAAGCCATCCGCTCCATAGGCAGCTTATGCCAGCCCATCACGAAAGAGACACATTCTTGGGAAGCCGAGGCCAGCGCCTGCAACCCAATGGTGACAGCCCATCCCACGACATCACACAGGACCTTTCCTCATGATACCTTCCCTTTCTCTCCAGGCCAGCAGCCACCACCCAGGCTGAAATGCTTCACTCGATCCACACCCCACTCCAAGAACCTCCACTCAGCGCCAACAGTGTGCCGGCAACTTCATCAGAGGAGCTGACAGGGGCAGCACTGAGGCCTAAGCCTTCAGCCCCCTTCCGCAATCACCCAACTCCAGCCCACGCCCGCCCACTGCTCCAGCCACACCGGGCAGTCAAGAACCTCACCGCGCGAAGCACAACAGCAGATAGGGCCAAAGGCCTGGCCTGAGGCTCCAGGCTCAAACCAAGGAAGCTTGCTCATTTTGGCTTCCATAATCAACCTCGGAAGCGGCATGCACAAAGCGTGATCCTGTCCAAAAATCACCTCTCCAAGCTGAAAGCTTACTGGGTCTACACCAGAACACACTCCGACCCTGAACACTAGCAGGAAAGCCTGCCCTCTTGCATTCCCTCAACGGCCTTTTAGCAGGGACCGGGGATTCCTAGATGCCCCAGCTTATGGGCAGATATGCTCGACCCTCAGACAGGAGTCCCTCCAATGCTGGAGCCCTTAGTGGTGTTTGCATTCCTGTCAGCAGGAGACGTTGGCCCTCATTCCTAACTATCCCGTACCCCCGAGACAGGAAACGTGCTGGACCTCAGTTTCGATGAGTAGACGGAAGAGCGTTCTCACTCATTTTGTTCAGATTTTCCAAAGAATGCATACAAGTGTGTCATCGTCGATCCAAGCACATGCTGGGACGCTGCAGAACACAAAAGGGAAGGCTGTGGGGCTCTGCAGAGGAGCCATGACCTGCAAGTACTCCAACAGCCTGGGGAATCCACAGTCCTCAGGCCAGTCAGCAAGACCAACAATCAATCCACTCTTGCAACCACTGGGCCCATCGGTGGAAAACCTAATATCCAATGGCACATCTAAGTATGGGTGAATGCCTACCGTCCTGAGATATCCACAGACATGCTCGGCAACTTGCACCCGACCCACTTTTTCCAGTTCTCCTTAGCACATCCAGTCATCAGACAATGCGAAGCTCTTCTTCTCTTTGACGACAGACAGCCTTACCCTGCAACTGCACCTGTGAAGTGGACAGAAATCATGCAGGTTTCTGAATTGCACCAGGGTCCTCAGAGAACATGATTCTTACGAACACATAAACTGGGCGTGAGCCTGGAACCTGCTTCCCAAGTACCACTATCCCCTACCGAAAACTGATTGTGTGTCTCACAGCACGACTGAAGGATGTTACGCACGTACGTTGGTCCGTGTGTGAGATGCTGTATGTGTGTATTCACACGTGTGGGCGTGTGTGACTGTGACTGTGCACGAGGATGCGTTTGTGGATTCCTGTGTGTGCCTCTAAATACGCGTCTTGGTCTCTGGGTGTCCCTGTGGCCCTTTGCAGATGCCTCCAACAGTAAACGTCATAGTTTATACACAGCACCCAGGTTGGACCCCCAACTGAAAGGCGAAAGAACCCTGTCAGGTTCATGAGGCCGCATGCAAACTTTGGCCCCCAGGGCTGTCGAAATAGGCCACAGACTCCCGCTCTCCCACAGCCACGCCTTCTGACCAAAGCACAAAGCCTGGACGAGATCTCCCTCCCGGGGTTGGGTGTCACACCTATGTGGACCTGGAGATCCTGCCACCTACCACCACATCTGATGTGCCCTTGGGGTCACTCCCAGTGCTCCCGGAAGCAAGGTAACCTCCCATGGGCGGGCTGACACCGACCTGCAGTTGCCGACAGGCAAGATGCAGCCTGGCAATTCTCAAGGGGTTAACGGACTTCGGCCCAAGTGCCTCATCTCGCCAACTAGACCAAATCGCTTTTCATGACCCCGTGGGAATGCCCTCAATGGGAAGTGTGGGGCTTCAGCAACTATGACACAGGTTGGAATCCCACAGAGGAAATTAGGCCACCTTCCCGGCCCCATATAGGCAAGCATCCAACTGGTACGGTTTACGGCCCTGACCACTGAGGAAACGCTCAAACACTACACAGCCTCGTCCTAAGTGCCCTCCTCCTGCCTGCAGGGCGACTCGATTCGACTTGAAGCCACAGACATCATGCGAACACAGAGACACTGAACAGCAGGGAAGACACACCGCAAGCCTGTCTGCTTGGATGATGCCCACCCCACCCCATGCATCCTGGCAATTCTCCACTGCCACAGCGACACTACCGAGGAACTCACAGTGATCAAAGGCACTGTCCCCGAGGACCACAGACAGACTTTCAACAGAAAACCTTTGCCACACGAGGGGACCTGGAAACTTGAAAGGGCACGGTGGCTGTCCACGTCAGTGCACCTGGCGTCACAAAAGTGCCCCCACCTCTGTACCGCCAACGGACTGCTCCAGATACACCTCTAGCTGTTCGCAAGCCGAGTCATCCCCCCCCGGGAGAAGCCCTTTCACTTTACACATTCCCAAACAAGGGAACAAAGCGGCCAAAGGGGATGTTCGCATAACTAACCATCCTGCAAGGAGGCCGGCACAGATGCGACACCGTGTCGATCTTCTCCACCCCTCGCAAGACAGCCTTTGGGAGTCTTTCCTCTGGCAATGGGCTCGCAACTCTACACAGTTACCTACCTCACCTCATCCACTTCAACTGCCAAAGCCATCCCCTCCATAGGCAGCTGATGCCAGCCAATCACGAACATGACACATCCTTGGGAAGCCGAGGCCCGCACTGGCAACCCAATTATGATAGCCTATTCCATGACATCACAAAGGACCTGTCCTCATCTTCCCTTCCCTTCCTGTGCGGGCCATCAGTGATCCACGCAGGTTGAAATACAGCACTCGTTCCTCTCCCCACTCCACGATGACCCACTTGGCATCAACACTGTGCCGGGAGTTAAAGTAGAGAAGCCAACAAGGGCAGCAGCGAGGCCTAATCCATCAGCCCCTTTCCGCCGATGCCCAACCGAGCTCAGCCCAGCCCATTGCTCCAGCCTCCCTAGGCACTCAAGAACCTCACCGTGAAAAACGCAAGAACAGGGAGGGCCACAGGCCTGGCCTGAGGTTCCAGGCACCAACCAGGGACGCTTGCTCATTTTGGCTTCCAGAATCAACCCCCAAAATGGCATGCACGAAGCGAGAACCTGGCCAAAACTCAGCTCCCAACTGCAAGCTAACTGGGCCTAGACCAGCACACACTGCGACTCTTAAGACCAGCAGGAGAGCCTGCCCCCTCGCATTCCCTCAACAGCCATTCAGCAGGGCCCCGGGATTCACAGATAACACAGCTTATGTGCAGACACAGTCAACACTCAGAAAGAAGCCCCTCCAATACTGGAGTCCTTGGTTAGACCCCCAACTGAAAGGAGAAAGACCCCTGTCAGCTTCAAGAGGCCGTGGGCACACTTTGACCCCCAGGGGCTGTTGAATGGGTCCACGGACTCCCGCTCTCCCACAGCCACGCCTTCTGACCAAAACACAAAGACTCGACGAGACCTGCCTCTGGGCCTTGGCTGTGACATCTACCTGCAGATCGAGACTCTGTCAGCTACCAGTATATCTGATGGGCATTTGGGGTCACTCGCAGCACTTCCAGAAGCAAGGGAACTCCCATGGTCGGGCCGACACCGACCGGCAGCTGTCTACTGCCAAGATGCAGCCTGAAACCACTCAAGGGGCTAACGAACGTGGGCCCACGTGCCACTTCTCGCCAACTAGGCCTAATCACTTTCCATTGACCCGTGGGAATGCACACCACAGGAAGTTGTGGGCTTCAGCCACCATGACCCATGTCGGATCCCTACGGCGGAAACTAGTCCACATTCCCAGCCACGTCTCAGGCAGCTCCCATCTTGAATGTTCACGGCCCTGACCACTAAGGAAACGCTCAAACCCTTGAAAGCCTAGTCCTACATGCCCTCCTCCAACCCACATGGCGACACGACCCTACTGGAAACCACAAACATCTTCAGAACACGGGAACACTGAACACCAGGGAAGACAGACCGCAAGCCTGTCTCCTTCTTTGATGCTGATCCCACCCAATGAATCCTGGCAATTCTCCACTGCCACAGTGACACTAGCGAGTAACTCACAGTGATCAAAGGCATGGTCCCTGAGGACCACAGACAGACTTTCAACGGAAGACCTCTGCCATGCGACGGGACTTGGAAGCCTGAAAGGGAACGGTGGCTGGTCACAGCAGCACAGCAGGCATGGCAATTGGACCCCCATCTCTGCCCCACCAATGGATTGCTCCAGATAAACCTGTGGCTGTTCGAAAGGCCTGCATGCGACACTGGCCGGTCGCGTCATTGCCCCACGGGAGAAACCCTTTTGCTTTACACATTGCCAAAGAAGGGAACAAAGCGGCCAAAGGGGATATTCGCATAACTCAACTACCCCCAAGGAGGCCGGCACAGACGCCTCACCATGTCGATCTTCTCTACTTCCCACAAGACACCCTTTGTATGTCATTCCTCGGGCAACGGGATCACAACTCTACAAAGGTTACCTACCTCAACTCACCCGCTTGAACTACCAAAGCCATCTGCTCCATAGGCAGCTAATGCCTGCCCATCACGAACAAGACACATTCCTGGGAAGCCGAGGCCAGCGCCTGCAACCCAATGGTGACAGCTCATCCCACGACATCACACAGGACCTTTCCTCATGATACCTTCCCTTTCTCTCCAGGCCAGCAGCCACCACCCAGGTTGAAATGCTTCACTCGATCCACACCCCACTCCACGAACCTCCACTTAGTGCCAACAGTGTGCCGGGAACTTCAGCAGAGGAGCTCACAGGGGCAGCACTGAGGCCTAAACCTTCAGCCCCCTTCCGCCATCGCCCAACTCCAGCACACGCCCGCCAACTGCTCCAGCCACACCGGGAAGTCAAGAACCTCACCACGCGAAACACAACAGCAGAGAGGGCCAAAGTCCTGGCCTGAGGCTCCAGGCTGCAACCAAGGAAGCTTGCTCATTTTGGCTTCCATAATCAACCTCGGAAGCGGCATGCACAAAGTGTGATCCTGTCCAAAAGTCACCTCTCCAAGCTGCAAGCTTACTGGGTCTACACCAGAACACACTCCGACCCTGAAGACTAGCAGGAAAGCCTGCCCTCTTGCATTCCCTCAACGGCCTTTTAGCAGGGACCGGGGATTCCTAGATGACCCAGCTTATGGGCAGATATGGTCGACCCTCAGACAGGAGCCCCTCCAATGCTGGAGCCCTTAGTGGTGTTTGCATGCCTCTCAGCAGGAGAAGTTGGCCCTCATTCCTAACTGCCCCATACCCCCGAGACAGGAAACGTGCTGGACCTCAGTTTCGATGAGGTGACGGAAGAGCGTTCTCACTCATTTTGTTCAGATTTTCCAAGGAATGCATACAAGGGTGTCATCATCGATCCAAGCACATGCTGGGACGCTGCAGAACACAAAAGGGAACGCTGTGCGGCTCTGCAGAAAAGCCATGACCTGGAAGTACTCCAACAGCCTGGGGAATCCACAGTCCTCAGGCCACTCAGCAAGACCAACAATCAATCCATTCTTGCAACCATTGGGCCCATCTGTGGAAAACCTTATATCCAATGGCACATTGGGTGAATGCCTACCGTCCTGAGATATCCACAGACATGCATGGCAACTTGCACCCGCCCCACTTTTTCCACGTCTCCTTAGCACATCCAGTCATCAGACAATGCGAAGGTCTTCTTCTCTTTGCCGACAGCCAGCCTTACCCTGCAACTGCACCTGTGAAGTGGACAGAAATCATGCAGGTTTCTGAATTGCACAAGGGTCCTCAGAGAACATGATCCTTATGAGCACATAACATGGGCGTGAGCCTGGAAGCTGCTTCCCAAGTACCACTATCCCCTACCGAAAACTGATTGAGTGTCTCATAGCACGACTATAGGAACTTACGCACGTATGTTGGTCGGTGTGTGAGACGCTGTATGTGTGTATTCACACGTGTGGGCGTGTGTGACTGTGACTGTGCACGAGGATGCGTGTGTGGATTCCTGTGTGTGCCGCTAAATACGCGTCTTGGTCTCTGGGTGTCCCTGTGGCCCTTTGCAGATGCCTCCAACAGTAAACGTCATAGTTTATACACAGCACCCAGGTTGGACCCCCAACTGAAAGGCGAAAGAACCCTGTCAGGTTCATGAGGCCGCATGCAAACTTTGGACCCCAGGGCTGTCGAAATAGGCCACAGACTCCCGCTCTCCCACAGCCACGCCTTCTGACCAAAGCACAAAGCCTGGACGAGACCTCCCTCCCGGCCGTGGGTGCCACACCTATGTGGCCCTGGAGATCCTGCCACCTACCACCACATCTGATGTGTCCTTGGGGTCACTTCCAGTGCTCCCGGAAGCAAGGTAACCTCCCATGGGCGGGCTGACACCGACTTGCAGTTGCCGACAGGCAAGATGCAGCCTGGCAATTCTCAAGGGGTTAACGGATTTCGGCCCAAGTGCCTCATCTCGCCAACTAGACCAAATCACTTTCCATGACCCCGTGGGAATGCCCTCAATGGGAAGTGTGGGGCTTCAGCAACCATGACACAGGTTGGAATCCCACAGAGGAAATTAGGCCACCTTCCCGGCCACGTATAGGCAAGCATCCAACTGGTAGGGTTTACGGCCCTGACCACTGAGGAAACGCTCAAACGCTACACAGCCTCGTCCTAAGTGCCCTCCTCCTGCCTGCAGGGCGACTCGATTCGACTTGAAGCCACAGACATCATGCGAACACAGAGACACTGAACAGCAGGGAAGACACACCGCAAGCCTGTCTGCTTCGATGATGCCCACCCCACCCCATGCATCCTGGCAATTCTCCACTGCCACAGCGACACTACCGAGGAACTCACAGTGATCAAAGACACTGTCCCCGAGGACCACAGACAGACTTTCAACGGAAAACCTTTGCCACACGAGGGGACCTGGAAACTTGAAAGGGCACAGTGGCTGTCCACGTCAGTGCACCTGGCGTCACAACAGTGCCCCCACCTCTGTCCCGCCAACGGACTGCTCCAGATACACCTCTAGCTGTTCGCAAGCCGAGTCATCCCCCCCGAGAGAAGCCCTTTCGCATTACACATTCCCAAACAAGGGAACAAAGCGGCCATAGGGTATGTTCGCATAACTAACCATGCTCCAAGGAGGCCGGCACAGATGCGACACCATGTCGATCTTCTTCACCCCTCGCAAGACACCCTTTGGGAGTCTTTCCTCTGGCAACGGGATCACAACTCTCCACAGGTTACCTACCTCACCTCATCCACTTCAACTGCCAAATCCATCCCCTCCATAGGCAGCTGATGCCAGCCAATCACGAACATGACACATCCTTGGGAAGCCGAGGCCAGCACCTGCAACCCAATTATAATAGCCTATTCCATGACATCACAAAGGACATGTCCTCATCTTCCCTTCCCTTCCTGTGCGGGCCATCAGTGATCCACGCAGGTTGAAATACAGCACTCGTTCCTCTCCCCGCTCCACGATGACCCACTTGGCATCAACACTGTGCCAGGAGTTAAAGTAGAGAAGCCAACAAGGGCAGCAGCGAGGCCTAATCCATCAGCCCCTTTCCGCCGATGCCCAACCGAGCTCAGCCCAGCCCATTGCTCCAGCCTCATTATGCACTCAAGAACCTCACCGTGAAACACGCAAGAACAGGGAGGGCCACAGGCCTGGCCTGAGGTTCCAGGCACCAACCAGGGACGCTTGCTCATTTTGGCTTCCAGAATCAACCCCCAAAGTGGCATGCACGAAGCGTGAACCTGGCCAAAACTCACCTCCCAACTGCAAGCTAACTGGGCCTAGACCAGCACACACTCCGACTCTTAAGACCAACAGGAGAGCCTGCCCCCTCGCATTCCCTCAACAGCCATTCAGCAGGGGCCCGGGATTCACAGATAACACAGCTTATGTGCAGACACGGTCAACCCTCAGACAGGAGCCCCTCCAATCCTGGAGTCCTTGGTGGTGTTTGCATGCATGTCGGCGGGGGACGCTGGCCCTCATTCCTTACTGTTCTCTCCCCCTGAGAGAGCAAACCTGCTGAACCTCAGTTTCGATGAGGAGACGGTAGAGTGTTCTCTCTCATTTGGTTCAGATTTTCCAAGGAATGCATGCAAGCGTGTCATCATCGATCCAAGCACATGCTGGGACGCTGCAGCACACAACCGGGGTGTGTGCGGGGCTCTTTATGGGAGCCATGAGCCTGGGCTACCCCAAAAGCCTGGAGAATCCACAGCCCTCAGGCCACTCAGCAAGAGGAACAATCAATCCACTCTTGCAGCCATTGGGCCCATCTGAGGAAAACCTAATATCTAATGGCACATCTTGTGGTGCTTGAATACCTACCGTCCTGAGTTATCCACGACCATGATCGGGGACATGGGCCCGCCACACTTTTTCCAGGTCTTCTTAGCACCTCCAAGCATCAGAGGACACAAAGGTTTTCTTGTTTGTGCCGACGGCCAGCCTTTCCCAGCAACTGCACCTGAGAAGTGGACAGAAATCACCGAGGCTTCCTAAGTGGACCGGTGTCCTCAGAGGACATGATCCATACAAACATTTACCTGGCCTTGTGCTCTGAAACTGCTTCCCAAGGACCTCTATCCCTTACCGAGAATTGACTGCATGTCTGATAGTACGACTGCAGGAAGTTAGGCACCTACGTTGGCTGGTGTGTGAGAGGCTGTATGTGTGTGTTCACACGTGTGGGCGTGTGCGACTGTGACTGGGCTTGCGCACGTGCTTGTGGGTTTCTCTGTGTGCCGCTGAAAACGCGTCTTGGTCTCTGTGTATCCCTATGGCCCTGTGAAGAGGAGTCCAACAGTAAAAGAATTAGTTTATACACAGCACCCTTGTTAGACCCCCAACTGAAAGGAGAAAGAACCCTGTCAGCTTCAAGAGGCCGCGGCCACACTTTGACCCCCAGGGGCTGTTGAAAGGGTCCACGGACTCCCGCTCTCCCACAGCCACGCCTTCTGACCAAAACACAAAGACTCGACGAGACCTGCCTCTGGGCCTTGGCTGTGACATCTACCTGCAGCTCGAGACTCTGTCAGCTACCAGTATATCTGATGGGCATTTGGGGTTACTCGCAGCACTTCCGGAAGCAAGGGAAATCCCATGGTCGGGCCGACACCGACCGGCAGCTGTCTACTGCCAAGATGCAGCCTGAAACCATTCAAGGGGGTAAGGAACGTGGGCCCACGTGCCACTTCTCGCCAACTAGGCCTAATCACTTTCCATTGACCCGTGGGTATGCCCTCCACAGGAAGCGGTGGGCTTCAGCCACCATGACCCATGTCGGATCCCCACGGCGGAAACTAGTCCACATTCCCAGCCACGTCTCAGGCATCTCCCATCTTGAATGTTCACGGCCCTGATCCCTAAGGAAACGCTCAAACCCTTGAAAGCCGCGTCCTACGTGCCCTTCTCCAGCCCACAGGGCGACACGGCCCTACTGGAAACCACAAACATCTTCAGAACACGGGAACACTGAACACCAGGGAAGACAGACCGCAAGCCTGTCTCCTTCTTTGATGCTGATCCCACCCCATGCATCCTGGCAATTCTCCACTGCCACAGTGACACTAGCGAGTAACTCACAGTGATCAAAGGCATGGTCCCTGAGGACCACAGACAGACTTTCAACGGAAGACCTCTGCCATGCGACGGGACTTGGAAGCCTGAAAGGGAACGGTGGCTGGTCACAGCAGCACAGCAGGCATGGCAATTGGACCCCCATCTATGCCCCACCAATGGATTGCTCCAGATAAACCTCTGGCTGTTCGAAAGGCCTGCGTGCTACACTGGCCGGTCGCGTCATTGCCCCACGGGAGAAACACTTTCGCTTTACACATTGCCAAACAAGGGAACAAAGCGGCCAAAGGGGATATTCGCATAACTCAACTACCCCCAAGGAGGCCGGCACAGACGCCTCACCATGTCGATCTTCTCTACTTCCCACAAGACACCCTTTGTATGTCATTCCTCGGGCAACGGGATCACAACTCTACACAGGTTACCTACATCAACTCACCCACTTGAACTACCAAAGCCATCTGCTCCATAGGCAGCTAATGCCAGCCCATCACGAACAAGACACATTCTTGGGAAGCCGAGGCCAGCGCCTGCAACCCAATGGTGACAGCTCATCCCACGACATCACACAGGACCTTTCCTCATGATACCTTCCCTTTCTCTCCAGGCCAGCAGCCACCACCCAGGTTGAAATGCTTCACTCGAACCACACCCCACTCCACGAACCTCCACTTAGCGCCAACAGTGTGCTGGCAACTTCAGCAGGGGAGCTGACAGGGGCAGCACTGAGGCCTAAACCTTCAGCCCCCTTCCGCCATCGCCCAACTCCAGCACACGCCCGCCAACTGCTCCAGCCACACCGGGAAGTCAAGAACCTCACCGCGCGAAACACAACAGCAGAGAGGGCCAAAGTCCTGGCCTGAGGCTCCAGGCTGCAACCAAGGAAGCTTGCTCATTTTGGCTTCCATAATCAACCTCGGAAGGGGCATGCACAAAGCGTGATCCTGTCCAAAAATCACCTCTCCAAGCTGCAAGCTTACTGGGTCTACACCAGAACACACTCCGACCCTGAACACTAGCAGGAAAGCCTGCCCTCTTGCATTCCCTCAACGGCCTTTTAGCAGGGACCGGGGATTCCTAGATGCCCCAGCTTATGGGCAGATATGCTCGACCCTCAGACAGGAGTCCCTCCAATGCTGGAGCCCTTAGTGGTGTTTGCATTCCTGTCAGCAGGAGACGTTGGCCCTCATTCCTAACTATCCCGTACCCCCGAGACAGGAAACGTGCTGGACCTCAGTTTCGATGAGTAGACGGAAGAGCGTTCTCACTCATTTTGTTCAGATTTTCCAAAGAATGCATACAAGTGTGTCATCGTCGATCCAAGCACATGCTGGGACGCTGCAGAACACAAAAGGGAAGGCTGTGGGGCTCTGCAGAGGAGCCATGACCTGCAAGTACTCCAACAGCCTGGGGAATCCACAGTCCTCAGGCCAGTCAGCAAGACCAACAATCAATCCACTCTTGCAACCACTGGGCCCATCGGTGGAAAACCTAATATCCAATGGCACATCTAAGTATGGGTGAATGCCTACCGTCCTGAGATATCCACAGACATGCTCGGCAACTTGCACCCGACCCACTTTTTCCAGTTCTCCTTAGCACATCCAGTCATCAGACAATGCGAAGCTCTTCTTCTCTTTGACGACAGACAGCCTTACCCTGCAACTGCACCTGTGAAGTGGACAGAAATCATGCAGGTTTCTGAATTGCACCAGGGTCCTCAGAGAACATGATTCTTACGAACACATAAACTGGGCGTGAGCCTGGAACCTGCTTCCCAAGTACCACTATCCCCTACCGAAAACTGATTGTGTGTCTCACAGCACGACTGAAGGATGTTACGCACGTACGTTGGTCCGTGTGTGAGATGCTGTATGTGTGTATTCACACGTGTGGGCGTGTGTGACTGTGACTGTGCACGAGGATGCGTTTGTGGATTCCTGTGTGTGCCTCTAAATACGCGTCTTGGTCTCTGGGTGTCCCTGTGGCCCTTTGCAGATGCCTCCAACAGTAAACGTCATAGTTTATACACAGCACCCAGGTTGGACCCCCAACTGAAAGGCGAAAGAACCCTGTCAGGTTCATGAGGCCGCATGCAAACTTTGGCCCCCAGGGCTGTCGAAATAGGCCACAGACTCCCGCTCTCCCACAGCCACGCCTTCTGACCAAAGCACAAAGCCTGGACGAGATCTCCCTCCCGGGGTTGGGTGTCACACCTATGTGGACCTGGAGATCCTGCCACCTACCACCACATCTGATGTGCCCTTGGGGTCACTCCCAGTGCTCCCGGAAGCAAGGTAACCTCCCATGGGCGGGCTGACACCGACCTGCAGTTGCCGACAGGCAAGATGCAGCCTGGCAATTCTCAAGGGGTTAACGGACTTCGGCCCAAGTGCCTCATCTCGCCAACTAGACCAAATCGCTTTTCATGACCCTGTGGGAATGCGCTCAATGGGAAGTGTGGGGCTTCAGCAACTATGACACAGGTTGGAATCCCACAGAGGAAATTAGGCCACCTTCCCGGCCCCATATAGGCAAGCATCCAACTGGTACGGTTTACGGCCCTGACCACTGAGGAAACGCTCAAACACTACACAGCCTCGTCCTAAGTGCCCTCCTCCTGCCTGCAGGGCGACTCGATTCGACTTGAAGCCACAGACATCATGCGAACACAGAGACACTGAACAGCAGGGAAGACACACCGCAAGCCTGTCTGCTTCGATGATGCCCACCCCACCCCATGCATCCTGGCAATTCTCCACTGCCACAGCGACACTACCGAGGAACTCACAGTGATCAAAGGCACTGTCCCCGAGGACCACAGACAGACTTTCAACAGAAAACCTTTGCCACACGAGGGGACCTGGAAACTTGAAAGGGCACGGTGGCTGTCCACGTCAGTGCACCTGGCGTCACAAAAGTGCCCCCACCTCTGTACCGCCAACGGACTGCTCCAGATACACCTCTAGCTGTTCGCAAGCCGAGTCATCCCCCCCGGGAGAAGCCCTTTCACTTTACACATTCCCAAACAAGGGAACAAAGCGGCCAAAGGGGATGTTCGCATAACTAACCATCCTGCAAGGAGGCCGGCACAGATGCGACACCGTGTCGATCTTCTCCACCCCTCGCAAGACAGCCTTTGGGAGTCTTTCCTCTGGCAATGGGCTCGCAACTCTACACAGTTACCTACCTCATCTAATCCACTTCAACTGCCAAAGCCATCCCCTCCATAGGCAGCTGATGCCAGCCAATCACGAACATGACACATCCTTGGGAAGCCAAGGCCCGCACTGGCAACCCAATTATGATAGCCTATTCCATGACATCACAAAGGACCTGTCCTCATCTTCCCTTCCCTTCCTGTGCGGGCCATCAGTGATCCACGCAGGTTGAAATACAGCACTCGTTCCTCTCCCCACTCCACGATGACCCACTTGGCATCAACACTGTGCCGGGAGTTAAAGTAGAGAAGCCAACAAGGGCAGCAGCGAGGCCTAATCCATCAGCCCCTTTCCGCCGATGCCCAACCGAGCTCAGCCCAGCCCATTGCTCCAGCCTCACTAGGCACTCAAGAACCTCACCGTGAAAAACGCAAGAACAGGGAGGGCCACAGGCCTGGCCTGAGGTTCCAGGCACCAACCAGGGACGCTTGCTCATTTTGGCTTCCAGAATCAACCCCCAAAATGGCATGCACGAAGCGAGAACCTGGCCAAAACTCAGCTCCCAACTGCAAGCTAACTGGGCCTAGACCAGCACACACTGCGACTCTTAAGACCAGCAGGAGAGCCTGCCCCCTCGCATTCCCTCAACAGCCATTCAGCAGGGCCCCGGGATTCACAGATAACACAGCTTATGTGCAGACACAGTCAACACTCAGAAAGAAGCCCCTCCAATACTGGAGTCCTTGGTTAGACCCCCAACTGAAAGGAGAAAGACCCCTGTCAGCTTCAAGAGGCCGTGGGCACACTTTGACCCCCAGGGGCTGTTGAATGGGTCCACGGACTCCCGCTCTCCCACAGCCACGCCTTCTGACCAAAACACAAAGACTCGACGAGACCTGCCTCTGGGCCTTGGCTGTGACATCTACCTGCAGATCGAGACTCTGTCAGCTACCAGTATATCTGATGGGCATTTGGGGTCACTCGCAGCACTTCCAGAAGCAAGGGAACTCCCATGGTCGGGCCGACACCGACCGGCAGCTGTCTACTGCCAAGATGCAGCCTGAAACCACTCAAGGGGCTAACGAACGTGGGCCCACGTGCCACTTCTCGCCAACTAGGCCTAATCACTTTCCATTGACCCGTGGGAATGCACACCACAGGAAGTTGTGGGCTTCAGCCACCATGACCCATGTCGGATCCCTACGGCGGAAACTAGTCCACATTCCCAGCCACGTCTCAGGCAGCTCCCATCTTGAATGTTCACGGCCCTGACCACTAAGGAAACGCTCAAACCCTTGAAAGCCTAGTCCTACATGCCCTCCTCCAACCCACATGGCGACACGACCCTACTGGAAACCACAAACATCTTCAGAACACGGGAACACTGAACACCAGGGAAGACAGACCGCAAGCCTGTCTCCTTCTTTGATGCTGATCCCACCCAATGAATCCTGGCAATTCTCCACTGCCACAGTGACACTAGCGAGTAACTCACAGTGATCAAAGGCATGGTCCCTGAGGACCACAGACAGACTTTCAACGGAAGACCTCTGCCATGCGACGGGACTTGGAAGCCTGAAAGGGAACGGTGGCTGGTCACAGCAGCACAGCAGGCATGGCAATTGGACCCCCATCTCTGCCCCACCAATGGATTGCTCCAGATAAACCTGTGGCTGTTCGAAAGGCCTGCATGCGACACTGGCCGGTCGCGTCATTGCCCCACGGGAGAAACCCTTTCGCTTTACACATTGCCAAAGAAGGGAACAAAGCGGCCAAAGGGGATATTCGCATAACTCAACTACCCCCAAGGAGGCCGGCACAGACGCCTCACCATGTCGATCTTCTCTACTTCCCACAAGACACCCTTTGTATGTCATTCCTCGGGCAACGGGATCACAACTCTACAAAGGTTACCTACCTCAACTCACCCGCTTGAACTACCAAAGCCATCTGCTCCATAGGCAGCTAATGCCTGCCCATCACGAACAAGACACATTCTTGGGAAGCCGAGGCCAGCGCCTGCAACCCAATGGTGACAGCTCATCCCACGACATCACACAGGACCTTTCCTCATGATACCTTCCCTTTCTCTCCAGGCCAGCAGCCACCACCCAGGTTGAAATGCTTCACTCGATCCACACCCCACTCCACGAACCTCCACTTAGTGCCAACAGTGTGCCGGGAACTTCAGCAGAGGAGCTCACAGGGGCAGCACTGAGGCCTAAACCTTCAGCCCCCTTCCGCCATCGCCCAACTCCAGCACACGCCCGCCAACTGCTCCAGCCACACCGGGAAGTCAAGAACCTCACCACGCGAAACACAACAGCAGAGAGGGCCAAAGTCCTGGCCTGAGGCTCCAGGCTGCAACCAAGGAAGCTTGCTCATTTTGGCTTCCATAATCAACCTCGGAAGCGGCATGCACAAAGTGTGATCCTGTCCAAAAGTCACCTCTCCAAGCTGCAAGCTTACTGGGTCTACACCAGAACACACTCCGACCCTGAAGACTAGCAGGAAAGCCTGCCCTCTTGCATTCCCTCAACGGCCTTTTAGCAGGGACCGGGGATTCCTAGATGACCCAGCTTATGGGCAGATATGGTCGACCCTCAGACAGGAGCCCCTCCAATGCTGGAGCCCTTAGTGGTGTTTGCATGCCTCTCAGCAGGAGAAGTTGGCCCTCATTCCTAACTGTCCCATACCCCCGAGACAGGAAACGTGCTGGACCTCAGTTTCGATGAGGTGACGGAAGAGCGTTCTCACTCATTTTGTTCAGATTTTCCAAGGAATGCATACAAGGGTGTCATCATCGATCCAAGCACATGCTGGGACGCTGCAGAACACAAAAGGGAACGCTGTGCGGCTCTGCAGAAAAGCCATGACCTGGAAGTACTCCAACAGCCTGGGGAATCCACAGTCCTCAGGCCACTCAGCAAGACCAACAATCAATCCATTCTTGCAACCATTGGGCCCATCTGTGGAAAACCTTATATCCAATGGCACATTGGGTGAATGCCTACCGTCCTGAGATATCCACAGACATGCATGGCAACTTGCACCCGCCCCACTTTTTCCACGTCTCCTTAGCACATCCAGTCATCAGACAATGCGAAGGTCTTCTTCTCTTTGCCGACAGCCAGCCTTACCCTGCAACTGCACCTGTGAAGTGGACAGAAATCATGCAGGTTTCTGAATTGCACAAGGGTCCTCAGAGAACATGATCCTTATGAGCACATAACATGGGCGTGAGCCTGGAAGCTGCTTCCCAAGTACCACTATCCCCTACCGAAAACTGATTGAGTGTCTCATAGCACGACTATAGGAACTTACGCACGTATGTTGGTCGGTGTGTGAGACGCTGTATGTGTGTATTCACACGTGTGGGCGTGTGTGACTGTGACTGTGCACGAGGATGCGTGTGTGGATTCCTGTGTGTGCCGCTAAATACGCGTCTTGGTCTCTGGGTGTCCCTGTGGCCCTTTGCAGATGCCTCCAACAGTAAACGTCATAGTTTATACACAGCACCCAGGTTGGACCCCCAACTGAAAGGCGAAAGAACCCTGTCAGGTTCATGAGGCCGCATGCAAACTTTGGACCCCAGGGCTGTCGAAATAGGCCACAGACTCCCGGTCTCCCACAGCCACGCCTTCTGACCAAAGCACAAAGCCTGGACGAGACCTCCCTCCCGGCCGTGGGTGCCACACCTATGTGGCCCTGGAGATCCTGCCACCTACCACCACATCTGATGTGTCCTTGGGGTCACTTCCAGTGCTCCCGGAAGCAAGGTAACCTCCCATGGGCGGGCTGACACCGACTTGCAGTTGCCGACAGGCAAGATGCAGCCTGGCAATTCTCAAGGGGTTAACGGATTTCGGCCCAAGTGCCTCATCTCGCCAACTAGACCAAATCACTTTCCATGACCCCGTGGGAATGCCCTCAATGGGAAGTGTGGGGCTTCAGCAACCATGACACAGGTTGGAATCCCACAGAGGAAATTAGGCCACCTTCCCGGCCACGTATAGGCAAGCATCCAACTGGTAGGGTTTACGGCCCTGACCACTGAGGAAACGCTCAAACGCTACACAGCCTCGTCCTAAGTGCCCTCCTCCTGCCTGCAGGGCGACTTGATTCGACTTGAAGCCACAGACATCATGCGAACACAGAGACACTGAACAGCAGGGAAGACACACCGCAAGCCTGTCTGCTTCGATGATGCCCACCCCACCCCATGCATCCTGGCAATTCTCCACTGCCACAGCGACACTACCGAGGAACTCACAGTGATCAAAGACACTGTCCCCGAGGACCACAGACAGACTTTCAACGGAAAACCTTTGCCACACGAGGGGACCTGGAAACTTGAAAGGGCACAGTGGCTGTCCACGTCAGTGCACCTGGCGTCACAACAGTGCCCCCACCTCTGTCCCGCCAACGGACTGCTCCAGATACACCTCTAGCTGTTCGCAAGCCGAGTCATCCCCCCCGAGAGAAGCCCTTTCGCATTACACATTCCCAAACAAGGGAACAAAGCGGCCATAGGGTATGTTCGCATAACTAACCATGCTCCAAGGAGGCCGGCACAGATGCGACACCATGTCGATCTTCTTCACCCCTCGCAAGACACCCTTTGGGAGTCTTTCCTCTGGCAACGGGATCACAACTCTCCACAGGTTACCTACCTCACCTCATCCACTTCAACTGCCAAATCCATCCCCTCCATAGGCAGCTGATGCCAGCCAATCACGAACATGACACATCCTTGGGAAGCCGAGGCCAGCACCTGCAACCCAATTATAATAGCCTATTCCATGACATCACAAAGGACATGTCCTCATCTTCCCTTCCCTTCCTGTGCGGGCCATCAGTGATCCACGCAGGTTGAAATACAGCACTCGTTCCTCTCCCCGCTCCACGATGACCCACTTGGCATCAACACTGTGCCAGGAGTTAAAGTAGAGAAGCCAACAAGGGCAGCAGCGAGGCCTAATCCATCAGCCCCTTTCCGCCGATGCCCAACCGAGCTCAGCCCAGCCCATTGCTCCAGCCTCATTATGCACTCAAGAACCTCACCGTGAAACACGCAACAACAGGGAGGGCCACAGGCCTGGCCTGAGGTTCCAGGCACCAACCAGGGACGCTTGCTCATTTTGGCTTCCAGAATCAACCCCCAAAGTGGCATGCACGAAGCGTGAACCTGGCCAAAACTCACCTCCCAACTGCAAGCTAACTGGGCCTAGACCAGCACACACTCCGACTCTTAAGACGAACAGGAGAGCCTGCCCCCTCGCATTCCCTCAACAGCCATTCAGCAGGGGCCCGGGATTCACAGATAACACAGCTTATGTGCAGACACGGTCAACCCTCAGACAGGAGCCCCTCCAATCCTGGAGTCCTTGGTGGTGTTTGCATGCATGTCGGCGGGGGACGCTGGCCCTCATTCCTTACTGTTCTCTCCCCCTGAGAGAGCAAACCTGCTGAACCTCAGTTTCGATGAGGAGACGGTAGAGTGTTCTCTCTCATTTGGTTCAGATTTTCCAAGGAATGCATGCAAGCGTGTCATCATCGATCCAAGCACATGCTGGGACGCTGCAGCACACAACCGGGGTGTGTGCGGGGCTCTTTATGGGAGCCATGAGCCTGGGCTACCCCAAAAGCCTGGAGAATCCACAGCCCTCAGGCCACTCAGCAAGAGGAACAATCAATCCACTCTTGCAGCCATTGGGCCCATCTGAGGAAAACCTAATATCTAATGGCACATCTTGTGGTGCTTGAATACCTACCGTCCTGAGTTATCCACGACCATGATCGGGGACATGGGCCCGCCACACTTTTTCCAGGTCTTCTTAGCACCTCCAAGCATCAGAGGACACAAAGGTTTTCTTGTTTGTGCCGACGGCCAGCCTTTCCCAGCAACTGCACCTGAGAAGTGGACAGAAATCACCGAGGCTTCCTAAGTGGACCGGTGTCCTCAGAGGACATGATCCATACAAACATTTACCTGGCCTTGTGCTCTGAAACTGCTTCCCAAGGACCTCTATCCCTTACCGAGAATTGACTGCATGTCTGATAGTACGACTGCAGGAAGTTAGGCACCTACGTTGGCTGGTGTGTGAGAGGCTGTATGTGTGTGTTCACACGTGTGGGCGTGTGCGACTGTGACTGGGCTTGCGCACGTGCTTGTGGGTTTCTCTGTGTGCCGCTGAAAACGCGTCTTGGTCTCTGTGTATCCCTATGGCCCTGTGAAGAGGAGTCCAACAGTAAAAGAATTAGTTTATACACAGCACCCTTGTTAGACCCCCAACTGAAAGGAGAAAGAACCCTGTCAGCTTCAAGAGGCCGCGGCCACACTTTGACCCCCAGGGGCTGTTGAAAGGGTCCACGGACTCCCGCTCTCCCACAGCCACGCCTTCTGACCAAAACACAAAGACTCGACGAGACCTGCCTCTGGGCCTTGGCTGTGACATCTACCTGCAGCTCGAGACTCTGTCAGCTACCAGTATATCTGATGGGCATTTGGGGTTACTCGCAGCACTTCCGGAAGCAAGGGAAATCCCATGGTCGGGCCGACACCGACCGGCAGCTGTCTACTGCCAAGATGCAGCCTGAAACCATTCAAGGGGCTAAGGAACGTGGGCCCACGTGCCACTTCTCGCCAACTAGGCCTAATCACTTTCCATTGACCCGTGGGTATGCCCTCCACAGGAAGCGGTGGGCTTCAGCCACCATGACCCATGTCGGATCCCCACGGCGGAAACTAGTCCACATTCCCAGCCACGTCTCAGGCATCTCCCATCTTGAATGTTCACGGCCCTGATCCCTAAGGAAACGCTCAAACCCTTGAAAGCCGCGTCCTACGTGCCCTTCTCCAGCCCACAGGGCGACACGGCCCTACTGGAAACCACAAACATCTTCAGAACACGGGAACACTGAACACCAGGGAAGACAGACCGCAAGCCTGTCTCCTTCTTTGATGCTGATCCCACCCCATGCATCCTGGCAATTCTCCACTGCCACAGTGACACTAGCGAGTAACTCACAGTGATCAAAGGCATGGTCCCTGAGGACCACAGACAGACTTTCAACGGAAGACCTCTGCCATGCGACGGGACTTGGAAGCCTGAAAGGGAACGGTGGCTGGTCACAGCAGCACAGCAGGCATGGCAATTGGACCCCCATCTATGCCCCACCAATGGATTGCTCCAGATAAACCTCTGGCTGTTCGAAAGGCCTGCGTGCTACACTGGCCGGTCGCGTCATTGCCCCACGGGAGAAACACTTTCGCTTTACACATTGCCAAACAAGGGAACAAAGCGGCCAAAGGGGATATTCGCATAACTCAACTACCCCCAAGGAGGCCGGCACAGACGCCTCACCATGTCGATCTTCTCTACTTCCCACAAGACACCCTTTGTATGTCATTCCTCGGGCAACGGGATCACAACTCTACACAGGTTACCTACATCAACTCACCCACTTGAACTACCAAAGCCATCTGCTCCATAGGCAGCTAATGCCAGCCCATCACGAACAAGACACATTCTTGGGAAGCCGAGGCCAGCGCCTGCAACCCAATGGTGACAGCTCATCCCACGACATCACACAGGACCTTTCCTCATGATACCTTCCCTTTCTCTCCAGGCCAGCAGCCACCACCCAGGTTGAAATGCTTCACTCGAACCACACCCCACTCCACGAACCTCCACTTAGCGCCAACAGTGTGCTGGCAACTTCAGCAGGGGAGCTGACAGGGGCAGCACTGAGGCCTAAACCTTCAGCCCCCTTCCGCCATCGCCCAACTCCAGCACACGCCCGCCAACTGCTCCAGCCACACCGGGAAGTCAAGAACCTCACCGCGCGAAACACAACAGCAGAGAGGGCCAAAGGCCTGGCCTGAGGCTCCAGGCTGCAACCAAGGAAGCTTGCTCATTTTGGCTTCCATAATCAACCTCGGAAGGGGCATGCACAAAGCGTGATCCTGTCCAAAAATCACCTCTCCAAGCTGCAAGCTTACTGGGTCTACACCAGAACACACTCCGACCCTGAAGACTAGCAGGAAAGCCTGCCCTCTTGCATTCCCTCAACGGCCTTTTAGCAGGGACCGGGGATTCCTAGATGCCCCAGCTTATGGGCAGATATGCTCGACCCTCAGACAGGAGCCCCTCCAATGCTGGAGCCCTTAGTGGTGTTTGCATGCCTCTCAGCAGGAGAAGTTGGCCCTCATTCCTAACTGTCCCATACCCCCGAGACAGGAAACGTGCTGGACCTCAGTTTCGATGAGGTGACGGCAGAGCGTTCTCACTCATTTTGTTCAGATTTTCCAAGGAATGCATACAAGGGTGTCATCATCGATCCAAGCACATGCTGGGACGCTGCAGAATACAAAAGGGAACGCTGTGCGGCTCTGCAGAAAAGCCATGACCTGGAAGTACCCCAACAGCCTGGGGAATCCACAGTCCTCAGGCCACTCAGCAAGACCAACAATCAATCCATTCTTGCAAACATTGGGCCCATCTGTGGAAAACCTTATATCCAATGGCACATTGGGTGAATGCCTACCGTCCTGAGATATCCACAGACATGCTTGGCAACTTGCACCCGCCCCACTTTTTCCAGTTCTCCTTAGCACATCCAGTCATCAGACAATGCGAAGCTCTTCTTCTCTTTGACGACAGCCAGCCTTACCCTGCAACTGCACCTGTGAAGTGGACAGAAATCATGCAGGTTTCTGAATTGCACAAGGGTCCTCAGAGAACATGATCCTTATGAGCACATAACATGGGCGTGAGCCTGGAAGCTGCTTCCCAAGTACCACTATCCCCTACCGAAAACTGATTGTGTGTCTCATAGCACGACTATAGGAACTTACGCACGTATGTTGGTCGGTGTGTGAGACGCTGTATGTGTGTATTCACACGTGTGGGCGTGTGTGACTGTGACTGTGCACGAGGATGCGTGTGTGGATTCCTGTGTGTGCCGCTAAATACGCGTCTTGGTCTCTGGGTGTCCCTGTGGCCCTTTGCAGATGCCTCCAACAGAAAACGTCATAGTTTATACACAGCACCCAGGTTGGACCCCCAACTGAAAGGCGAAAGAACCCTGTCAGGTTCATGAGGCCGCATGCAAACTTTGGACCCCAGGGCTGTCGAAATAGGCCACAGACTCCCGGTCTCCCACAGCCACGCCTTCTGACCAAAGCACAAAGCCTGGACGAGACCTCCCTCCCGGCCGTGGGTGCCACACCTATGTGGACCTGGAGATCCTGCCACCTACCACCACATCTGATGTGTCCTTGGGGTCACTTCCAGTGCTCCCGGAAGCAAGGTAACCTCCCATGGGTGGGCTGACACCGACTTGCAGTTGCCGACAGGCAAGATGCAGCCTGGCAATTCTCAAGGGGTTAACGGATTTCGGCCCAAGTGCCTCATCTCGCCAACTAGACCAAATCACTTTCCATGACCCCGTGGGAATGCCCTCAATGGGAAGTGTGGGGCTTCAGCAACCATGACACATGTTGGAATCCCACAGAGGAAATTAGGCCACCTTCCCGGCCACGTATAGGCAAGCATCCAACTGGTAGGGTTTACGGCCCTGACCACTGAGGAAACGCTCAAACGCTACACAGCCTCGTCCTAAGTGCCCTCCTCCTGCCTGCAGGGCGACTCGATTCGACTTGAAGCCACAGATATCATGCGAACACGGAGACACTGAACAGCAGGGAAGACACACCGCAAGCCTGTCTGCTTCGATGATGCCCACCCCACCCCATGCATCCTGGCAATTCTCCACTGCCACAGCGACACTACCGAGGAACTCACAGTGATCAAAGACACTGTCCCCGAGGACCACAGACAGACTTTCAACGGAAAACCTCTGCCACACGAGGGGACCTGGAAACTTGAAAGGGCACAGTGGCTGTCCACGTCAGTGGACCTGGCGTCACAACAGTGCCCCCACCTCTGTCCCGCCAACGGACTGCTCCAGATACACCTCTAGCTGTTCACAAGCCGAGTCATCCCCCCCGAGAGAAGCCCTTTCGCATTACACATTCCCAAACAAGGGAACAAAGCGGCCATAGGGTATGTTCGCATAACTAACCATCCTCCAAGGAGGCCGGCACAGATGCGACACCATGTCGATCTTCTTCACCCCTCGCAAGACACCCTTTGGGAGTCCTTCCTCTGGCAACGGGATCACAACTCTCCACAGGTTACCTACCTCACCTCATCCACTTCAACTGCCAAATCCATCCCCTCCATAGGCAGCTGATGCCAGCCAATCACGAACATGACACATCCTTGGGAAGCCGAGGCCAGCACCTGCAACCCAATTATAATAGCCTATTCCATGACATCACAAAGGACATGTCCTCATCTTCCCTTCCCTTCCTGTGCGGGCCATCAGTGATCCACACAGGTTGAAATACAGCACTCGTTCCTCTCCCCGCTCCACGATGACCCACTTGGCATCAACACTGTGCCAGGAGTTAAAGTAGAGAAGCCAACAAGGGCAGCAGCGAGGCCTAATCCATCAGCCCCTTTCCGCCGATGCCCAACCGAGCTCAGCCCAGCCCATTGCTCCAGCCTCATTATGCACTCAAGAACCTCACCGTGAAAAACGCAAGAACAGGGAGGGCCACAGGCCTGGCCTGAGGTTCCAGGCACCAACCAGTGACGCTTGCTCATTTTGGCTTCCAGAATCAACCCCCAAAATGGCATGCACGAAGCGTGAACCTGGCCAAAACTCACCTCCCAACTGCAAGCTAACTGGGCCTAGACCAGCACACACTCCGACTCTTAAGACCAGCAGGAGAGCCTGCCCCCTCGCATTCCCTCAACAGCCATTCAGCAGGGGCCCGGGATTCACAGATAACACAGCTTATGTGCAGACACGGTCAACCCTCAGACAGGAGCCCCTCCAATCCTGGAGTCCTTGGTGGTGTTTGCATGCATGTCGGCGGGGGACGCTGGCCCTCATTCCTTACTGTTCTCTCCCCCTGAGAGAGCAAACGTGCTGAACCTCAGTTTCGATGAGGAGACGGTAGAGTGTTCTCTCTCATTTGGTTCAGATTTTCCAAGGAATGCATGCAAGCGTGTCATCATCGATCCAAGCACATGCTGGGACACTGCAGCACACAACCGGGGTGTGTGCGGGGCTCTGTACGGGAGCCATGAGCCTGGGCTACCCCAAAAGCCTGGAGAATCCACAGCCCTCAGGCCACTCAGCAAGAGGAACAATCAATCCACTCTTGCAGCCATTGGGCCCATCTGAGGAAAACCTAATATCTAATGGCACATCTTGTGGTGCTTGAATACCTACCGTCCTGAGTTATCCATGACCATGATCGGGGACATGGGCCCGCCACACTTTTTCCAGGTCTTCTTAGCACCTCCAAGCATCAGAGGACACAAAGGTTTTCTTGTTTGTGCCGACGGCCAGCCTTTCCCAGCAACTGCACCTGAGAAGTGGACAGAAATCACCGAGGCTTCCTAAGTGGACCGGTGTCCTCAGAGGACATGATCCATACAAACATTTACCTGGCCTTGAGCTCTGAAACTGCTTCCCAAGGACCTCTATCCCTTACCGAGAATTGACTGCATGTCTGATAGTACGACTGCAGGAAGTTAGGCACCTACGTTGGCTGGTGTGTGAGAGGCTATATGTGTGTGTTCACACGTGTGGGCGTGTGCGACTGTGACTGGGCTTGCGCACGTGCTTGTGGGTTTCTCTGTGTGCCGCTGAAAACGCGTCTTGGTCTCTGTGTATCCCTATGGCCCTGTGAAGAGGAGTCCAACAGTAAAAGAATTAGTTTATACACAGCACCCTTGTTAGACCCCCAACTGAAAGGAGAAAGAACCCTGTCAGCTTCAAGAGGCCGCGGCCACACTTTGACCCCCAGGGGCTGTTGAAAGGGTCCACGGACTCCCGCTCTCCCACAGCCACGCCTTCTGACCAAAACACAAAGACTCGACGAGACCTGCCTCTGGGCCTTGGCTGTGACATCTACCTGCAGCTCGAGACTCTGTCAGCTACCAGTATATCTGATGGGCATTTGGGGTTACTCGCAGCACTTCCGGAAGCAAGGGAAATCCCATGGTCGGGCCGACACCGACCGGCAGCTGTCTACTGCCAAGATGCAGCCTGAAACCATTCAAGGGGCTAAGGAACGTGGACCCACGTGCCACTTCTCGCCAACTAGGCCTAATCACTTTCCATTGACCCGTGGGTATGCCCTCCACAGGAAGCGGTGGGCTTCAGCCACCATGACCCATGTCGGATCCCCACGGCGGAAACTAGTCCACATTCCCAGCCACGTCTCAGGCATCTCCCATCTTGAATGTTCACGGCCCTGATCCCTAAGGAAACGCTCAAACCCTTCAAAGCCGCGTCCTACGTGCCCTTCTCCAGCCCACAGGGCGACACGGCCCTACTGGAAACCACAAACATCTTCAGAACACGGGAACACTGAACACCAGGGAAGACAGACCGCAAGCCTGTCTCCTTCGTTGAGGCTGATCCCACCCCATGCATCCTGGCAATTCTCCACTGCCACGGTGACACTACCGAGTAACCCACAGTGATCAAAGGCATGGTCCCCGAGGTCCAAAGACAGACTTTCAACAGAAGCCCTCTGCCATGCGAGGGGACTTGGAAGCCTGAAAGGGAACAGTGGCTGGCCACGGCAGCACAGCAGGCATGGCAATGGGGCCCCCATCTCTGCCCCACCAATGGACTGCTCCAGATAAACCTCTGGCTGTTCGAATGGCCTGCATGCTACACTGGCCGGTCTCGTCATTCCCCCACAGGCGAAACAGCTTTGCTTTACACATTGCCAAACAAGGGAACAAAGCGGCCAAAGGGGATATTCGCATAACTCAACTACCTCCAAGGGGGCCGGCACAGACGCCTCACCATGTCGATCTTCTCTACTTCCCGCAAGACACCTTTTGGGTGTCATTCCTTGGGCAACGGGATCGCAACTCTACACAGGTTACCTACCTCAACTCACCCACTTGAACTGCCAATGCCATCCACTCCATAGGCAGCTTATGCCAGCCCATCACGAACAAGACACATTCCTGGGAAGCCGAGACCAGTGCCTGCAACCCAATGATGACAGCCCATCCCACGACATCACACAGGACCTTTCCTCATGATACCTTACCTTTCTCTCCAGGCCAGCAGCCACCACCCAGGCTGAAATGCTTCACTCGATCCACACCCCAGTCCACGAACATCCACTTAGCGCCAACAGTGTGCCGGCAACTTCAGCAGAGGAGCTGACAGCGGCAGCACTGAGGCCTAAACCATCAGCCCCCTTCCGCCATCGCCCAACTCCAGCCCACGCCCGCCCACTGCTCCAGTCACACCAGGCAGTCAAGAACCTCACTGCGTGAAACACAACAACAGAGAGGGCCACAGGCCTGGCCTGAGGCTCCAGGCTCCAACCAGGGAAACTTGCTCATTTTGGCTTCTATAATCAACCTCAGAAGCAAGCAGGCACAAAGCGTGATCCTCTCCAAATATCACCTCTCCAAGCTGCAAGCTTACTGGGTCTATACCAGAAGACACTCCGACCCTGAAGACTAGCAGGAAAGCCTGCCCTCTTGCATTCCCTCAACGGCCTTTTAGCAGGCACCGGGGATTCTTAGGTGACCCAGCTTATGAGCAGACATGCTCGACCCTCAGACAGGAGCCCCTCCAATGCTGGAGCCCTTAGTGGTGTTTGCATGCCTGACAGCAGGGGATGTTGGCCCTCACTCCTAACTGTCCCGTACCCCCGAGAGAGAAAACGTGCTGGACCTCAGTTTTGATGAGGAGACGGTAGAGCGTTCTCACTCATTTCGGTCAGATTTTCCAAGGAATGCATACAAGGGTGTCATCATTGATCCAAGCACATGCTGGGATGCTGCAGAACACAAAAGGGAAGGCCGTGGAGCTCTGCAGAGGAGCCATGACCTGGAAGTACTCCAACTGCCTGGGGAATCCACAGTCCTCAGGCCACTCAGCAAGACCAGCAATCAATCCACTCTTGCAACCATTGGGCCCATCTGTGGAAAACCTAATATCCAATGGCACATCTTAGTACGGGTGAATGCCTACCGTCCTGAGATATCCACAGCCACGCTCGGCAACGTGCACCCGCCCCACTTTTTCCAGTTCTCCTTAGCACATCCAGTCATCAGACAACGCGAAGGTCTTCTTCTCTTTGCCGACAGCCAGCCTTACCCTGCAACTGCACCTGAGAAGTGGACAGAAATCACGCAGGTTTCTGATTTGCACCAGGGTCCTCAGAGAACATGATTCTTATGAACACATAACCTGGGCGTGAGCCTGGAACCTGCTTCCCAAGTACCACTTTCCCCTACCGAAAACTGATTGTGTGTCTCACAGCACGACTGAAGAAAGTTATGCACGTACGTTGGTCGGTGTGTGAGAGGCTGTATGTGTCTATTCACACGTGTGGGCGTGTGTGACTGAGACTTTGCACGAGGATGCGTTTGTGGATTCCTGTGTGTGCTGCTAAATACGCGTCTTGGTCTCTGGGTGTCCCTGTGGCGCTTTGCAGATGCCTCTAACAGTAAACGTCATAGTTTATACACAGCACCCTGGTTGGACCCCCAACTGAAAGGAGAAAGACCTCTGTCAGTTTCATGAGGCCGCATGCAAACTTTGACCCCCAGGGCTGTCAAAATAGGCCACAGACTCCCGCTCTCCCACAGCCACGCCTTCTGACCAAAGCACAAAGTCTGCACGAGACCTCCCTCCCGGCCGTGGGTGTCAAACCTATGTGGACCTGGAGATCCTGCCACCTTCCACCACAACTGATGTGCCCTTGGGGTCACTCCCAGAGCTCGCGGAAGCAAGGTAACCTCCCATGGGCGTGCTGACACCGATCTGCAGTTGCTGACAGGCAAGATGCAGCCTGGGAATTCTCAAGGGGTTAACGGACTTGGGCCCAAGTGCCTCATCTCGCCAACTAGACCAAATCACTTTCCATGACCCCGTGGGAATGCCCTCAATGGGAAGAGTTGGGCTTCAGCAACCATGACACAGGTTGGAACCCCACAGCAGAAATTAGGCCACCTTCCCGGCCACGTAAAGGAAAGCTTCCAACTGGTAGTGTTTGCGGCCCTGACCATTGAGGAAACGCTCAAACGCTGCACAGCCTCGTCCTAAGTGACCTCCTCCTGCCTGCAGGGCGACTCGACTCGACTTGAAGCCACAGACATCATGCGAACACGGAGACACTGAACAGCAGGGAAGACACACCGCAAGCCTGTCTGCTTTGATGTTGCCCACCCCACCCCATGCATCCTGGTAATTCTCCACTGCCACAGCGACACTACCGATGAACTCACAGTGATCAAAGGCACTGTCCCCGAGTACAACAGACAGACTTTCAACGGAAAATCTTTGCCACACGAGGGGACCTGGAAGCTTGAAAGGGTACAGTGGCTATCCACGTCAGTGCATCTGGCGTCGCAACAGTGCCCCCACCTCTGTCCTGCCAACGGACTGCTCCAGATAAACCTCTGGCTGTTCGCTAGCCGAGTCATGCCCCCCCCAGGAGAAGCACTTTCGCTTTACGCATTCCCAAACAAGGGAACAAAGCGGCCAAATGGGACGTTCGCATAACTAACCATCCTCCCAGGAGGCCGGCACAGACGTGTCACCATGTCGAACTTCTTTGCGTCTCGCAAGACACCCTTTGGTTGTCTTTCCTCTGGCAACGGGATCGCAACTCTACACAGGTTACCTACCTCACCTCATCCACTTGAACTGCCAAAGCCATCCCCTCCTTAGGCAGCTGATGCCAGCCAATCACGCACATGTCACATCCTTGGGAAGCCGAGGCCAGCACCTGCAACCCAATTATGATAGCCTATTCCACGACATCACAAAGAACATGTCCTCATCTATCCTTACCTTCCTGTGCGGGCCATCAGTGATCCACGCAGGTTTAATTTCAGCACTCGATCTTCTCCCCACTCCGCGATGACCCACTTGGCATCAACATTGTGCCGGGAGTTAAAGTAGAGAAGCAAACAAGGGCAGCAGCGAGGCCTAATCCATCAGCCCCTTTCCACCGATGCCCAACCGAGCTCAACCCCGCCCATTGCTCTAGCCTCACTAGGCACTCAAGAACCTCACCGTGAAAAACGCAAGAACAGGGAGGGCCACAGGCCTGGCCTGAGGTTCCAGGCACCAACCAAGGACGCTTGCTCATTTTGGCTTCCAGAATCAACCCCCAAAACGGCAGGCACGATGCGTGATCCTGGCCAAAACTCACCTCCCAACTGCAAGCTAACTGGTCCTAGACCAGCACACACTTCGACTCTTAAAACCAGCAGGAGAGCCTGCCCCCTCACATTCCCTCAACAGCCATTCAACAGGGACCCGGGATTCACAGATAACACAGCTTATGTGCAGACACGGTCAACCCTCAGACAGGAGCCCCTCCAATACTGGAGTCCTTGGTGGTGTTTGCATACATGTCGGCAGGGGACGCTGACCCTCATTCCGAACTGTCATCTCCCCCTGAGAGAGGAAACGTGCTGAACATCAGTTTCGATGACGAGGCGGTAGAGTGTTCTCACTCATTTTGTTCAGATTTTCCAAGGAATGCATGCAAGGGTGTCATCATCGATCCAAGCACATGCTGGGACGCTGCAGCCCACAACCAGGGTGTGCGCAGGGCTCTGTACAGGAGCCATGAGCCTGGGCTACCCCAAAACCCTGGAAAATCCACAGCCCTCAGGCCACTCGGCAATAGGAACAATCAATCCACTCTTGCAGCCACTGGGCCCGTCTGAGGAAAACCTAATATCTAATGGCACATCATGGGGTGCTTGAATACCTACCGTCCTGAGTTATCCACGACCATGCTCGGGGACATGGGCCCGCCTCACTTTTTCCAGTTCTTCTTAGCACCTCCAGTCATCAGAGCACACGAAGGTCTTCTTGTTTGTGCCGACGGCCAGCCTTTCCCAGCAACTGCACCTGAGAAGTGGACAGAAATCACCGAGGCTTCATCAATGGACTGGTGTCCTCAGAGGACATGATCCATAAAAACATTGACCTGGCCTTGAGCTCTGAAATTGCTTCCCAAGGACCTCTATCCCTTACCGAGAATTGACTGCATATCTGATAGTATGACTGCAGGAAGTTAGGCACATACGTTGGCCGGTGTGTGAGAGGCTCTATGTGTGTGTTCATGCGTGTGGGCGTGTGTGACTGTGACTGCGCATGCGGACCTGCTTGTGGGTTTCTCTGTGTGCCGCTGAATACGCGTCTCGGTATCAGTGTGTCCCTATGGCCCTGTGAGGAGGAGTCCAAGAATAAAAGAAATAGTTTATACACAGCACCCTGGTTAGACCCCCCAACTGAAAGGAGAAAGACCTCTGTCAGCTTCAAGAGGCCGCAGGCAAACTTGGACCCCCAGGGGTTGTTGAAAGAGTCCCCGGACTCCCGCTCTCCCACAACCACGCCTTCTGACCAAAACACAAAAACTCGATGAGACCTTCCTCCGGGACTTTGCTGTGACCTCGACATGCACCTCGAGACTCTGTCAGCTACCAGTATATCTGATGGGCATTAGGGATCACTCGCAGCACTTCCGGAAGCAAGGGAACTCCCATGGTCGGGCCGACACTGACCGGCAGGTGTCTACTGCCAATTTGCAGCCTGAAACCACTCAAGGGGCTAACGAACGTGGGCCCATGTGCCACTTCTCGCCAACTAGGCCTAATCACTTTCCATTGACCCGTGGGAATGCCCACCAAAGGAAGTGGTGGGCTTCAGCCACCATGACCCATGTCGGATCCCCACGGCGGAAACTAGTCCACATTCCCAGCCACGTCTCAGGCAGCTCCCATCTTGAATGTTTGCGGCCCTGACCCCTAAGGAAACGCTCAAACCCTAGAAAGCCTCGTCCTGCGTGCCCTCCTCCAGCCCACAGGGCGACACGAACCTGCTGGAAAACACAAACATCTTCAGAACTCGGGAACACTGAACACCAGGGAAGACAGACCGCAAGCCTGTCTCCTTCGTTGATGCTGATCCCACCCCATGCATCCTGGCAATTCTCCACTGCCACGGTGACACTACCGAGTAACCCACAGTGATCAAAGGCATGGTCCCCGAGGTCCACAGACAGACTTTCAACAGAAGACCTCTGCCATGCGAGGGGACTTGGAAGCCTGAAAGGGAACAGTGGCTGGCCACGGCAGCACAGCAGGCATGGCAATGGGGCCCCCATCTCTGCCCCACCAATGGACTGCTCCAGATAAACCTCTGGCTGTTCGAATGGCCTGCATGCTACACTGGCCGGTCTCGTCATTCCCCCACAGGCGAAACAGCTTTGCTTTACACATTGCCAAACAAGGGAACAAAGCGGCCAAAGGGGATATTCGCATAACTCAACTACCTCCAAGGGGGCCGGCACAGACGCCTCACCATGTCGGTCTTCTCTACTTCCCGCAAGACACCCTTTGGGTGTCATTCCTTGGGCAACGGGATCGCAACTCTACACAGGTTACCTACCTCAACTCACCCACTTGAACTGCCAACGCCATCCACTCCATAGGCAGCTTATGCCAGCCCATCACGAACAAGACACATTCTTGGGAAGCAGAGACCAGTGCCTGCAACCCAATGATGACAGCCCATCCCACGACATCACACAGGACCTTTCCTCATGATACCTTACCTTTCTCTCCAGGCCAGCAGCCACCACCCAGGCTGAAATGCTTCACTCGATCCACACCCCAGTCCACGAACATCCACTTAGCGCCAACAGTGTGCCGGCAACTTCAGCAGAGGAGCTGACAGCGGCAGCACTGAGGCCTAAACCATCAGCCCCCTTCCGCCATCGCCCAACTCCAGCCCACGCCCGCCCACTGCTCCAGTCACACCAGGCAGTCAAGAACCTCACTGCGTGAAACACAACAACAGAGAGGGCCACAGGCCTGGCCTGAGGCTCCAGGCTCCAACCAGGGAAACTTGCTCATTTTGGCTTCTATAATCAACCTCAGAAGCAAGCAGGCACAAAGCGTGATCCTCTCCAAATATCACCTCTCCAAGCTGCAAGCTTACTGGGTCTATACCAGAAGACACTCCGACCCTGAAGACTAGCAGGAAAGCCTGCCCTCTTGCATTCCCTCAACGGCCTTTTAGCAGGCACCGGGGATTCTTAGGTGACCCAGCTTATGAGCAGACATGCTCGACCCTCAGACAGGAGCCCCTCCAATGCTGGAGCCCTTAGTGGTGTTTGCATGCCTGACAGCAGGGGACGTTGGCCCTCACTCCTAACTGTCCCGTACCCCCGAGAGAGAAAACGTGCTGGACCTCAGTTTCGATGAGGAGACGGTAGAGCGTTCTCACTCATTTCGGTCAGATTTTCCAAGGAATGCATACAAGGGTGTCATCATTGATCCAAGCACATGCTGGGATGCTGCAGAACACAAAAGGGAAGGCCGTGGAGCTCTGCAGAGGAGCCATGACCTGGAAGTACTCCAACTGCCTGGGGAATCCACAGTCCTCAGGCCACTCAGCAAGACCAGCAATCAATCCACTCTTGCAACCATTGGGCCCATCTGTGGAAAACCTAATATCCAATGGCACATCTTAGTACGGGTGAATGCCTACCGTCCTGAGATATCCACAGCCACGCTCGGCAACGTGCACCCGCCCCACTTTTTCCAGTTCTCCTTAGCACATCCAGTCATCAGACAACGCGAAGGTCTTCTTCTCTTTGCCGACAGCCAGCCTTACCCTGCAACTGCACCTGAGAAGTGGACAGAAATCACGCAGGTTTCTGATTTGCACCAGGGTCCTCAGAGAACATGATTCTTATGAACACATAACCTGGGCGTGAGTCTGGAACCTGCTTCCCAAGTACCACTTTCCCCTACCGAAAACTGATTGTGTGTCTCACAGCACGACTGAAGAAAGTTACGCACGTACTTTGGTCGGTGTGTGAGAGGCTGTATGTGTCTATTCACACGTGTGGGCGTGTGTGACTGAGACTTTGCACGAGGATGCGTTTGTGGATTCCTGTGTGTGCTGCTAAATACGCGTCTTGGTCTCTGGGTGTCCCTTTGGCGCTTTGCAGATGCCTCTAACAGTAAACGTCATAGTTTATACACAGCAACCTGGTAGGACCCCCAACTGAAAGGAGAAAGACCTCTGTCAGTTTCATGAGGCCGCATGCAAACTTTGACCCCCAGGGCTGTCAAAATAGGCCACAGACTACCGCTCTCCCACAGCCACGCCTTCTGACCAAAGCACAAAGTCTGGACGAGACCTCCCTCCCGGGCGTGGGTGTCAAACCTATGTGGACCTGGAGATCCTGCCACCTACCACCACATCTGATGTGCCCTTGGGGTCACTCCCAGAGCTCCCGGAAGCAAGGTAACCTCCCATGGGCGTGCTGACACCGATCTGCAGTTGCTGACAGGCAAGATGCAGCCTGGGAATTCTCAAGGGGTTAACGGACTTGGGCCCAAGTGCCTCATCTCGCCAACTAGACCAAATCACTTTCCATGACCCCGTGGGAATGCCCTCAATGGGAAGAGTTGGGCTTCAGCAACCATGACACAGGTTGGAACCCCACAGCAGAAATTAGGCCACCTTCCCGGCCACGTAAAGGAAAGCTTCCAACTGGTAGTGTTTGCGGCCCTGACCATTGAGGAAACGCTCAAACGCTGCACAGCCTCGTCCTAAGTGACCTCCTCCTGCCTGCAGGGCGACTCCACTCGACTTGAAGCCACAAACATCATGCGAACACGGAGACACTGAACAGCAGGGAAGACACACCGCAAGCCTGTCTGCTTTGATGTTGCCCACCCCACCCCATGCATCCTGGTAATTCTCCACTGCCACAGCGACACTACCGATGAACTCACAGTGATCAAAGGCACTGTCCCCGAGTACCACAGACAGACTTTCAACGGAAAAACTTTGCCACACGAGGGGACCTGGAAGCTTGAAAGGGTACAGTGGCTATCCACGTCAGTGCACCTGGCGTCGCAACAGTGCCCCCACCTCTGTCCTGCCAACGGACTGCTCCAGATAAACCTCTGGCTGTTCGCTAGCCGAGTCATGCCCCCCCCAGGAGAAGCACTTTCGCTTTACGCATTCCCAAACAAGGGAACAAAGCGGCCAAATGGGATGTTCGCATAACTAACCATCCTCCCAGGAGGCCGGCACAGACGTGTCACCATGTCGAAATTCTTTGCGTCTCGCAAGACACCCTTTGGTTGTCTTTCCTCTGGCAACGGGATCGCAAATCTACACAGGTTACCTACCTCACCTCATCCACTTGAACTGCCAAAGCCATCCCCTCCATAGGCAGCTGATGCCAGCCAATCACGCACATGTCACATCCTTGGGAAGCCGAGGCCAGCACCTGCAACCCAATTATGATAGCCTATTCCACGACATCACAAAGAACATGTCCTCATCTATCCTTACCTTCCTGTGCGGGCCATCAGTGATCCACGCAGGTTTAATTTCAGCACTCGATCTTCTGCCCACTCCGCGATGACCCACTTGGCATCAACATTGTGCCGGGAGTTAAAGTAGAGAAGCAAACAAGGGCAGCAGCGAGGCCTAATCCATCAGCCCCTTTCCACCGATGCCCAACCGAGCTCACCCCCGCCCATTGCTCCAGCCTCACTAGGCACTCAAGAACCTCACCGTGAAAAACGCAAGAACAGGGAGGGCCACAGGCCTGGCCTGAGGTTCCAGGCACCAACCAAGGACGCTTGCTCATTTTGGCTTCCAGAATCAACCCCCAAAATGGCAGGCACGATGCGTGATCCTGGCCAAAACTCACCTCCCAACTGCAAGCTAACTGGTCCTAGACCAGCACACACTTCGACTCTTAAAACCAGCAGGAGAGCCTGCCCCCTCACATTCCCTCAACAGCCATTCAACAGGGACCCGGGATTCACAGATAACACAGCTTATGTGCAGACACGGTCAACCCTCAGACAGGAGCCCCTCCAATACTGGAGTCCTTGGTGGTGTTTGCATACATGTCGGCAGGGGACGCTGACCCTCATTCCGAACTGTCATCTCCCCCTGAGAGAGGAAACGTGCTGAACCTCAGTTTCGATGACGAGACGGTAGAGTGTTCTCACTCATTTTGTTCAGATTTTCCAAGGAATGCATGCAAGGGTGTCATCATCGATCCAAGCACATGCTGGGACGCTGCAGCACACAACCGGGGTGTGCGCAGGGCTCTGTACAGGAGCCATGAGCCTGGGCTACCCCAAAACCCTGGAGAATCCACAGCCCTCAGGCCACTCGGCAAGAGGAACAATCAATCCACTCTTGCAGCCACTGGGCCCGTCTGAGGAAAACCTAATATCTAATGGCACATCATGGGGTGCTTGAATACCTACCGTCCTGAGTTATCCACGACCATGCTCGGGGACATGGGCCCGCCTCACTTTTTCCAGTTCTTCTTAGCACCTCCAGTCATCAGACCACACGAAGGTCTTCTTGTTTGTGCCGACGGCCAGCCTTTCCCAGCAACTGCACCTGAGAAGTGGACAGAAATCACCGAGGCTTCATAAATGGACTGGTGTCCTCAGAGGACATGATCCATAAAAACATTGACCTGGCCTTGAGCTTTGAAACTGCTTCCCAAGGACCTCTATCCCTTACCGAGAATTGACTGCATGTCTGATAGTATGACTGCAGGAAGTTAGGCACATACGTTGGCCGGTGTGTGAGAGGCTCTATGTGTGTGTTCATGCGTGTGGGCGTGTGTGACTGTGACTGCGCATGCGGACGTGCTTGTGGGTTTCTCTGTGTGCCACTGAATACGCGTCTCGGTATCAGTGTGTCCCTATGGCCCTGTGAGGAGGAGTCCAAGTATAAAAGAAATAGTTTATACACAGCCCCCTGGTTAGACCCACCAAGTGAAAGGAGAAAGACCCCTGTCAGCTTCAAGAGGCCGCAGGCAAACTTGGACCCCCAGGGGCTGTTGAAAGAGTCCCCGGACTCCCGCTCTCCCACAACCACGCCTTCTGACCAAAACACAAAGACTCGATGAGACCTTCCTCCGGGACTTGGCTGTGACTTCGACATGCACCTCGAGACTCTGTCAGCTACCAGTATATCTGATGGGCATTTGGGGTCGCTCGCAGCACTTCCGCAAGCAAGGGAACTCCCATGGTCGGGCCGACACTGACCGGCAGGTGTCTACTGCCAATTTGCAGCCTGAAACCACTCAAGGGGCTAACGAACGTGGGCCCATGTGCCACTTCTCGCCAACTAGGCCTAATCACTTTGCTTTGACCCGTGGGAATGCCCACCACAGGAAGTGGTGGGCTTCAGCCACCATGACCCATGTCGGATCCCCACGGCGGAAACTAGTCCACATTCCCAGCCACGTCTCAGGCAGCTCCCATCTTGAATGTTCGCGGCCCTGACCCCTAAGGAAACGCTAAAACCCTTGAAAGCCTCGTCCTACGTGCCCTCCTCCATCCCACAGGGCGACACGAACCTACTGGAAAACACAAACATCTTCAGAACATGGGAACACTGAACACCAGGGAAGACAGACCGCAAGCTTGTCTCCTTCGTTGATGCTGATCCCACCCCATGCATCCTGGCAATTCTCCACTGCCACGGTGACACTACCGAGTAACCCACAGTGATCAAAGGCATGGTCCCCGAGGTCCACAGACAGACTTTCAACAGAAGACCTCTGCCATGCGAGGGGACTTGGAAGCCTGAAAGGGAACAGTGGCTGGCCACGGCAGCACAGCAGGCATGGCAATGGGGCCCCCATCTCTGCCCCACCAATGGACTGCTCCAGATAAACCTCTGGCTGTTCGAATGGCCTGCATGCTACACTGGCCGGTCTCGTCATTCCCCCACAGGCGAAACAGCTTTGCTTTACACATTGCCAAACAAGGGAACAAAGCGGCCAAAGGGGATATTCGCATAACTCAACTACCTCCAAGGGGGCCGGCACAGACGCCTCACCATGTCGATCTTCTCTACTTCCCGCAAGACACCCTTTGGGTGTCATTCCTTGGGCAACGGGATCACAACTCTACACAGGTTACCTACCTCAACTCACCCACTTGAACTGCCAACGCCATCCACTCCATAGGCAGCTTATGCCAGCCCATCACGAACAAGACACATTCCTGGGAAGCCGAGACCAGTGCCTGCAACCCAATGATGACAGCCCATCCCACGACATCACACAGGACCTTTCCTCATGATACCTTACCTTTCTCTCCAGGCCAGCAGCCACCACCCAGGCTGAAATGCTTCACTCGATCCACACCCCAGTCCACGAACATCCACTTAGCGCCAACAGTGTGCCGGCAACTTCAGCAGAGGAGCTGACAGCGGCAGCACTGAGGCCTAAACCATCAGCCCCCTTCCGCCATCGCCCAACTCCAGCCCACGCCCGCCCACTGCTCCAGTCACACCAGGCAGTCAAGAACCTCACTGCGTGAAACACAACAACAGAGAGGGCCACAGGCCTGGCCTGAGGCTCCAGGCTCCAACCAGGGAAACTTGCTCATTTTGGCTTCTATAATCAACCTCAGAAGCAAGCAGGCACAAAGCGTGATCCTCTCCAAATATCACCTCTCCAAGCTGCAAGCTTACTGGGTCTATACCAGAAGACACTCCGACCCTGAAGACTAGCAGGAAAGCCTGCCCTCTTGCATTCCCTCAACGGCCTTTTAGCAGGCACCGGGGATTCTTAGGTGACCCAGCTTATGAGGAGACATGCTCGAGCCTCAGACAGGAGCCCCTCCAATGCTGGAGCCCTTAGTGGTGTTTGCATGCCTGACAGCAGGGGACGTTGGCCCTCACTCCTAACTGTCCCGTACCCCCGAGAGAGAAAACGTGCTGGACCTCAGTTTCGAGGAGGAGATGGTAGAGCGTTCTCACTCATTTCGGTCAGATTTTCCAAGGAATGCATACAAGGGTGTCATCATTGATCCAAGCACATGCTGGGATGCTGCAGAACACAAAAGGGAAGGCCGTGGAGCTCTGCAGAGGAGCCATGACCTGGAAGTACTCCAACTGCCTGGGGAATCCACAGTCCTCAGGCCACTCAGCAAGACCAGCAATCAATCCACTCTTGCAACCATTGGGCCCATCTGTGGAAAACCTAATATCCAATGGCACATCTTAGTACGGGTGAATGCCTACCGTCCTGAGATATCCACAGCCACGCTCGGCAACGTGCACCCGCCCCACTTTTTCCAGTTCTCCTTAGCACATCCAGTCATCAGACAACGCGAAGGTCTTCTTCTCTTTGCCGACAGCCAGCCTTACCCTGCAACTGCACCTGAGAAGTGGACAGAAATCACGCAGGTTTCTGATTTGCACCAGGGTCCTCAGAGAACATGATTCTTATGAACACATAACCTGGGCGTGAGCCTGGAACCTGC